>NW_026779453.1:0-101000 GCF_030144855.1 Hypanus sabinus
GCAGAGATACCGTGGAGCAGATTAAGAGGCAGAGTTTGGAAAGATGTAAAAATAACAGGGTTGTTATCATGGGTGACTTTAACTTCCCTAATATTCATTGGCACCTGATAAGTTCCAAGGGTTTAGATGGAACAGAGTTTATTAAGTGTGTCCAGGACAGATTCCTGTCACAATTTGTTGACGGGCCGACTAGGTTGAATGCCATATTAGATCTAGTATTAGGTAACGACCCGGGTCTGGTCGCAGATCTCTCAGTGGGTGAGCATCGGGGGGGACAGTGATCACCGCTCCCTGGCCTTTAGCATTATCATGGAAAAGGATAGAATCAGAGAGGACAGGAAAAATTTAATTGGTGAATGGCAAATTACGAGGCTATCAGGCTGGAACTTGCGGGTGTGAATTGGGATAATGTTTTTGCAGGCAAATGTACTATGGGCATGTGGTCAATGATTAAGGATCTCTTTCAGGATGTTAGGGATAAATTTGTTCCGGTGAAGAAGATAAAGCATGCTGGCTGAAGGAACCATTGGGGCAAGTGAATGGGAAAATCCAGTCAGCTGGAAGAAGGCAGCATACATGAGCTTTAAGAAGCAATGATCAGATGGGTCTATTGAGTAATATAGGGTAGCAAGAACGGAGCTTATCAAGGTGCTGAGAAGAGCAACCAGGGCGCATCAGAAGGCCTTGGCGAGTAGGGTATAGGAAAACCCAAGGCATTCTCCAATTATGTGAAGAGCAAAAGGATGACAGGAGTGAAGGTAGGACAGATTAGACATAAAATTGGGGAGATGTGCCTGGAGGCTGTGGAAGCGAGCGAGGTCCTCAGTGAATACTTCTCTTCGGTGTTCAACAATGAGGGGGAAATTGATGACGGTGAGGACAATATGAGTGAGGTTGATGTTCTGGAGCACGTTGATACGGAAGGAGAGGAGGTGGTGGAGTTATTAAAATACATTAGGACGGATAGGTCCCCAGGGTCTGACAGAATACTCCCCAGGCTGCTCCACAAGGCGAGAGAAGAGATTGCTGTGCCTTTGTCTAGGATGTTTATATACTCGTTGTCCACGACAATGGTACCGGAGGACTGGAGGGAGGCGAATGTTGTCCCCTTGTTCAGAAAGGTTAGTGAGGATAGTCTGGTAATTATAGACCAGTGAGCCTCACGTCTGTGGTAGAGAAGACTGGAAAAGATTCTTGGAGATAGGATCGACTGGAATTCAGGGAATCATGGTCTAATCAGGGACAGTCAGCAAGTCTTTGTGAAGGGCAGATCGTGTCAAACAAGACTGATAGTTCTTTGAGGAGGTGACCAGGCATATAGATTAGGGCAGTGCAGTGGATGTGACCCACATGGATTTTATTAAGGCATTTGGCAAATTTCCACGCTGTAGGCTTATTCGGAAAGTCAGAAGACATGGACTCCAGGGAAGTTTGGCCAGGTGGATTCAGGATTGGCTTGCCTGAAGAAGGCAGAGGGTCGGGTGGAGGGAGTACATTCAGATTAGAGGGTTGTGACCAGCGGTGTACCACAAGGATCTGCTCTGGGACCTGTCCTTTTCGTGATTTTTATTAACGACCTGGACGTGAACGTCGAAGGGTGGGATGGCAAGTTTGCAGACAACACAAAGGTTTGTGGCGTTGTAGATAGTGTAGAGGATTGTCAAAGATAGCAGAGATACATTGATAGGATGCAGAAGTGGGCTGACAAGTGGCAGATGGAGTTCAACCCTGGGAAGTGTGAGGTGGTCCACTTTAAATGGACAAACGCCGTGGCAGTAAACACAGTACTTGGGAGTGCGGAAGAGCAGAGGGATCTCGGTGGTACATGTCAACAGATCCCTGAAAGTTGCCTCACAGGTAGATAGCTTAGTTAAAAAAGCTTATGGGGTGTTAGCTTTAATAAGTCAAGGGATGGAGTTTATGAGTCGCGATGTAATGATGCAGCTCTACAAAACAATGGTTAGACCACACTTGGAGCACTGTGTCCAGTTCTGGTCGCCTCACTATAGGAAGGATGTAGAAGCATTGGAAAGGGTACAGAGTAGATTTACCAGGATGCTACCTGGTTTAGTGTGTACGGATCATGATCAGAGATTAAGGGAGCTAAGACTTTGCTCTTTGGAGAGAAGGAGGATGAGAGGAGATTTGATAGAGTTATGCAAGTTATTAAGAATGATAGATAGAATGGATAGACAGCACCTCTTCCCCATGGCACCACTGCTCAGTATAAGTAGACATGACTTTGAGGCAAGGGGAGGGAAGTTCAAGGGGGATATGAGAGGATTTTTTTTTTTACTCTGAGAATGGTTGGTGCGTGCAATGCACAGCCTGAGTCAGTGGTGGAGGCAGAAACACTGGTGAGGTTTAAGCGACTGCTAGACATGTATATGGAGGAATTTAAGATGGGGGGTTATATGGGAGGCAGGGTTTGAGGGTCGGCACAACATTGTGGGCCGAAGTCCTGTAATGAGCTGTACTATTCTACGTTCTATGTTCCACGTTCCAAGATCATGCAGCTCTGTTTCAGCACCACCGTTTTGAGTTTCTCATTTTACGCCCGCCAAAGCGGATTCATATCAGATTTTTAACTAATTTACTTCTTTCCATACACCGGATTTCTAAAGAAAATACATACTTATTTCCTATTGAAGGGACATGTTGTTCTGCTTTAAACAGTTAAAGTTACCGAAATACCGTGTGATTTTTCTTTTGTAATTCCAATATATGTAATAATAGCAGAACTGATCTACACACATCTCCCTCAGCTACTGGGTAAAACAAGGGTTAACTGTTATTGTCATTTCGTGGAAAATAAATTGCGTCAATTCAGGGTAGGCTGCTGACGTCAGCGGAGGTTCTATCTCTTATTAATACTCAGTATTACTCACTCCGTTCCCCAGTTTCAGCGAGAGCAGCCTCTCCTGCCACAGACAGAGATCCGGAGCGGCACCAAGAGGGGGAATAAGGACAGACTGTCTGGTTCTGTCATGGATCACACACCGGGAGGGACAGCTTGGAATAAAACAAGAAATGAGAAAAATATCTTCTTGATGGTTCCATATATTTTGGCAGAGGATGATTGGCTAACGGTGGATTTTCGAATGATGAGTGTGTTTATCACCATTCAAGTGATTTTCTTCCCCGTCCTCGCTATCATTGCTCTTCCCGGTGAGTCTCTTTCCAAAGATAACTTATGAAACAGCATTGAACCGCACGTTTTCTTGTCACGTTTTCCTTTCATAATCATAATTAAGGCTGCTCTCGCACATCCCAGCTGTTGATTAAGCAAATCATTACCCTATGATCTTTGGTAATTTACTGTTCTGATGATCCCGGTCTACGAAAATATGTGCTGTCAGTTGTTGTGATCCAGATCAGGTTTACGAGAATGATTTAGGAAATAAAATATTTAATGTTTGAAGCGTGTTTGATAGCCTATTGCCTGGATTAGCAGGACTTTATGGGAATAGGGCAGAAAGACTGGGGAAGCTTACCTGTAGCTGAAAGTCTCAGATGGAGCCGTCATGCAGAGGATGCGTCCAACAGTGTGAGAGTCTAGGGCCAGACAGCACTTCAATCAACATGGATGAATTCCACTTGGAACAGCACTGCCGAGGAATTTCTATCGGCAGAGGCAATGTGTCTGTGGATCTCATTGCCGTGGATGGTTGCTGAGGCCAAATGATTGGGTGTATTTTAAGCAGAAGTTAATAGGTACGTAATTAACAGGGATATCAAAGTTTATGGAGAGAAGGCAAGAGACAGTGTTGGGATGAAATCTATCAATTATGGTTGAATGGCTTCTGATCGCATGCTTGGTCAGGCTGCCTTAGTAAATGCTGCGGATGCAACGGTTAAATTGCTGATGAGTTCACTTATAGACAATCGTTGCACACAGCAGCCTGTCGGTGATCATGACGTGAGTCGGTGACAAATCACCTTCATTGTTGCTGAAAAAATAACGCATCATCGATACTTCAATGAATGACATTCAATTGTAAAGGCGAATGTACAAGATGCAAACCGTGAGACTCGCGGTGTGACTTGAAGGTGACGTCGCCAAACAAGAGTAGCCGTGCAATAATAAGGTTTTGGTCTGCTACCCCATTTGCTGATCCAGACGCCCCGGGAAACTATCAGGGACGGGGATCTGCGTTTCAGCTAAATCGGGTAGGTGTCAAGGTTCACTTATTTCACAATAAATGAGTTTTCAGAGATTCCACAGATGCATCATTCAGCTCTTTTCCGCCAACACGGACGGAATTTCCTAATCATCAGCCATCTTCATTTGTGTTGGTCGCTGTCTGTTTCGCTGCCGATATTCGATCGATCAGATTGCACTGATTTTCCACTACTTTGCAAAACCGTTTAGTTTTATTGATTGTTAATCTTTACAATTATGTTATTCTGTCAAGTAGACTCATTTCTATCATTGGTACATATTATATACTTGCTTTAAGAGAACTCTGTCTTCTGTGTTTACTGTGATTGTTTATTTTGTTCGTAGTGAACACGGTGACCATATTCATCCTGTCTCGTGGTCAGTGCGGCCTCTCCAGAGTTGTCACTTGCTACCTGGTTGCCATGGCCGTGGCGGATATTCTGGTTCTTATCCTGGACCTGATATTGAGCAAGATTCCACTTATGTACACGCCATTCCTCGTTTTCGTCCTATCAATGCCCAAGGTGTGTAATATCCAGGCTGCTCTGATTTACACCGTCACCGACTGTTCGGTCTGGTTCACCGTCATGTTCACCTTTGATCGGTTTGTCGCCATTTGTTGCCAGAAGCTGAAAACAAAATATTGCACCGGGAAAACTGCGGCTGTTGTTTTGGGGACAGTGACTGCGATCAGCTGTTTGAAGAATATTTACTGGTATTTTCGGCTCTCAGAGATATACACATGGTCAATCAATCCATTCATTTGTGAAAAGAGAGATTATTATTTGAATTTCACTTCTCAGGTTGACTTATTCTATTACTTCCTCACCCCTGTATTCCCATTTCTGCTGGTTCTAGTAACGAATGCTTTCACCGTCAGGCACGTCTTGGTCACGAGCAGAACTCGCAGGAGACTCAGGGTTCCCGGAAACGGACAGAGTGTCAGAGACCCGGAGATGGAGAAACGCAGGAAATCCCTCGTTTTATTGCTGATCGTCTCTGGCAATTTCATCCTGCTGTGGGCACCTTTCACCGTGTTCTCTGCGTGGGATCGGATATGCGATCTTACCAATTTCGTGCTTCCGCCCGAATCTCTGCGAGAACTTGGCATCATTTTGCAGCTTCTGAGCTGTTGTACAAACACGGCCCTTTACGCCTTTACACAGACCAAATTCAGGGTGCAACTAAATAACGTGGTAAAATCCCCGCTCGCTCTCTTTGTAGTGAAGAAGTGGTGACTTAGCGGTGTCTCCCGACACCCAACCCACCCAATGCCTCCTTACCCCGAATCCAACTAACGTTCATACATTGTGGCGACTTCCTGTTCCTCTGGGACCGGCGTTGTCCTTCTTCCATTCACTCCTCTCAAGGGCTCCTAACATAGCAGGTTCACAATGCACTTCCCTCATTCTCCAGCCCATCCTCCCATTTCTGCCCAACAGGTCTCAGTACATTTTTCCCCACAGTTGCACCGTGCAGTACTTCTGACTGCCCGGATACATTGGTCCATCTGCAAATGCCGTACTCTTGCGAGGGCGTCTGTGTTCCCGAAACATCCCGTTCATTCTCGACAATTGGTGACTGAATTGGTACTACAAACCATTGAAGACTGAATTAGTGCTGCTTCCTGCACCCACGCTGAGCTCGTCAATTTCATCTACGTTGCCTACAACTTCCCAGAACGCCCTCAGATCAGTCTGTCCCATTTTTTCTCCGCTCTTGTCTCTCAAACTTTCGGTCCGGAATTTCAGAGATAGACCATTCAAGACATCTTTAACAAAGCCTAGCTACTGACTCCCAGTTATAGTGAAGATACCACCTGCCACATGGACAATCGCCCAAGTGCTGTTCCATTCTATCATTTCCTTGGATGTGAATTTCCTCTCAAGATATTTTATAGTAAACGGAGGCTCCCTTCAGCCCGATCAATGCTGCCATCAGCAATGTCTGTTGCTCTTCCTGCAGGTAACATCACTCCATCCCACCCAGAATAATAGAAGGGATTGGATTTCTTTGCCTTCAGTCAACAAGCCACAAGCCTCTGCATAAAAAATATTGTCACGTAACTTCCACCACCTCCATAGCGACTCTACCACTAGGCACGACCTTCCCTCCCCTACATCCTTCTCCGAAGATCTTTCTCCACACGACTCCATTGTTTACTCGTCGTTGCCCACAATTCTCCCCTATTCCTGTCTCCATTCTCTAGACGTTATTTCCACACGGGCTCTGGCTATTGAAGAATAACGGAGACCACATTGGTAACACACCTCATTTCCAGCCTCAGTTCCTTTGCGAAAAATAAAATGTCGATTATCCATCCATCTACAATCGAAAAAAAACATTTTCTGCAATTATGTCATTTATAATCCCTGTCAGACCAAGATATAATCGGGGCCGCGGACAAAGTTGTTCTGAAAGTCGTCATGAGCTTAGAGGAGAGTTAATTAGGGACAAGGGCCCCATCGAGTGACCACACTTACTGAGGAAGATATAGGCAATTGACATTCACTTTTGTTATTGAAATATTATCGGGAATGACCTTGACGTCAGACAGAAAATCTCGCTGTAATATTTTTGATCTTCACAATAACGTTGCTCCTTATCCTGTCGCATCACTAACATAACGACAATATCTAAATTTAAACACGTCCGGCAGCTGAACAATACTACTAAAGACGTATCGCAGATATCACCAGCAGGAATGACACTGGTTCTCCAGTCCCAACAGATTATTTTCGATCAAATGTATTGAATTTGCAATTCTGGCTTATCCGGTAACAAGTACAGTGCCTATAGAAGTATTCACTCCCCCACACTGGGAATACCATTGTAGCATGGACACTCACATGGATCTCAGGTATGCCTTCCTCTTGGCCGGCTACGTGGAACAGTGTCTGTTCCGAGTTACACTCGTGTTACTCCCCAACTGTCCTGCGCTACATCGACTACTGCATTGGTCTGTCTGCTGCATGCATGCGGAGCTCATCGTCATCGTCAACTTAGACCCTGGCCTCAAATTTACTTGGTCCATTTCCGATAGCTCCCTTCCTTTTCTCGGTCTCTGTCTCTACATCTAGAGACATCATATCTACCGTTGTCTACTGTAAATCCATCGTCTCTCACAGCTACTTGGACTATACCTCTTCCCATTCTGTTACTTGTGAAAATGCCAGCCCCTTTCACTAAATTCCTCCCATCTCCTCGGCTTATGCTATTAGGATGAGGCTTTTCAGTTCAGATCAAAGAAGCTGTCCTTCTCCTTCAAAGAAATGGGCTTCCCTTCCTCCAGCATCAATGCTATCCTCAACTGCATGTCTTCCATTTCCTGCAAGTCTGCCCTCTCACTACCCTACCGCTGCCCCACCTAGGACCGGAACAACTTGTCCGCACCGGCCATCCCTCCAGCCTCGGCGTCCAGCACATAATTATCCGTAACTTCAGTCATCTCCAACGGAATCACACCGCCATGCGCATCTTCCCTTCCCCCTCCACAATCTTAGATTTCCACAGGGATGAGACTCCGTTGTCCATTCGCCCCTCGCCACTGATCTCCCTCCTGTCTCTTATCTTTGCAAGCTCAACAACTGCTACACCTGCCCCTACATACTCCCTGATTGACATTTAGGTCATCAACCTGTCCTTCCAGGTGAGACGACACTTCAGCTGTGAGTCGGTTGTGGTCATTGATTGTATCTGCTGCTTTGGTGTGACCTCCTGTATATCGGTGAGACACGACGTTTATTAGGAGACTGCTTAACCGAGATTATACGCTTCGTCCATCAGAAAAAGCGAGACCTCCCACTTAAATTTCACTACCATTCCCATTCCGACATGTCTGTCTATGGACTTCTCTACTCTCGGGATGAGGCCACAGTTATTTTGGTGGACCATCACCTTATGGCAGGAACGTCAGTTTCTCGAATTACCAGTAATGTTCTCCGTCTTCAGCAGTTCCTATTCCCATTTCCCTCTCTAAACTTATCTCCGCAAGTGCCCGTCACTCCTCTCTGGTTCCCTCTCCCCCTTTTCTTTCTTAAATGGTATTCTGTCCTCTCCTATTAGACACCCCTTCTCCACCCTGCACTACTTTCAGCGATCAACTCCCAGATTTTTACCTCTCCAATGTCCCCATCCTGATTTCACATATTCCCTGTGATTCTTTCTGCCTTTCCCCCACCTACTAAATCTACCACCAAATATTTTGTCTCCAGTCCTAATGAAAGGTCTCGGCCCGGTACATTTTCCATAGATGCTGAATTCATCCAGCATTCTGGGCGTATTTCTCAATAAAGAGAACTCGGTGACTATTTGGTTGAGTAGAGGGTGTAATGCCCTGGTTCAGATCTTTAATGTTATGCTATATATATTTACTTTATTAGTTCTGTAAGAGCAGTCTCTTCTGCTTCCAAACTGTTTGGTTTATTGTTGAAAGTAAGTGATGATGAGGAATCCGGGCCATCCAAATACAATACTAGAGCTGGGGGGAGATTTTTGTTGAGGGACTCCAGGGTCCGTCTTGAGGCTTTTTCTCGGTGGGACATGAAGAGAGTAAACGCTGGGGAAAACCGATCGTAGGATACGACCCGGATTATTCGAGATGGATTGCGACCGACTTTGGGAAGGTGGTATGAGCTTTCACGCAACCGACGGACCAGTCCGTGAGTGCAGAGTCGTTCACGCTGAGATCCTACTTGTAAATATTTGACTGGTTTTAATACTTCATTTTTTTCCGCTTTATTTACTGACCTTTAAGTTAAGATTCATAAATATAATTCCTTTAATTGTAAGTACTGTGCTGTCTGCTATTTCGTTCCACTAATTTGTAACAAGGTAGCACATTACATAGCATCTACGCAAACCGATGTTTAATCTGGGGGACTGTCTCAATCTCTCTAGTTGTTTCGGAATGGAAGACGGTATTCCCTAGACTTAGGAAGCTAAGGAAACCAGGGGGCTTGTCAGGGATCGATTTAGTTCGATAACTTGTGATCGCCCTGAGCATTGATAGAGTGTGTTGTGTGGTTAACCCTATGTTAAACTATCGTCCGGTACTATTTCCGATACGTGGTTAAGGATGCTGCAGGGAGGGAGGGGTCGTCAGCTGACTATAATTCCCATGAGGAAGGGAGTGTTGGCGAGCGTGCGGAATCACAAGCCGAGTCTCCCATGGCTGTGGAAGCGGATTTCAAAGGCAGGTTGCTCTCGTTTATTTGCCGGAGCGAGGGGAAGGAATGGTCTGATTCAGAATGTCGAATAAATCTCGAGCGAGGAATGAGGATTCTGATTTGGAGTCAGCCCTTACCTCCTTGGCCAATAAAAGGCGAATTGCACATGCCTTGGGTACTAGCTATAAAATCTTGTATGTTCTCAAGAGTGAAGACCTCCCCCGAGGGGGAAGAGGAGTCTGAGACTTGGACGGAGCAGACCTATCAGAAGCCGGTTGAGTGACAGTGCTCTAATGACATCAAACACAGCGATTGTTTGAAAGTTTTAAATGGGCCGGCTGCTGACGGAGGGAGAATCGTACAGACACAGAACCCCTTTGCTACCTCTGCAAGCTACACGGAAGCGATAGACAGTGTGTTTGGCGCGACAGGAAGCCCAGTGGGTTTCAGGACATGCTTCAGGAGGAAGTTGGAGAGAACTTTCTGAAAACATTCCCCATCACCCTGTGTTCCGAGCTGCTTTTGAGGAATTGCGTGGCCTTGCTGGGCAGGATGATGAGCATAAACGGGGGATTCTGTGAAGCACTCAGTCCCAACGGGTCATGTTACGGTCTGGGGAAGTACTGTTCCTACAGTGACTGGAAAACCCAAATTTCCCGGAATACCTGACGCCGAGATCCTCTTCTTGGATGCTCCAAAAGACCACGAAGAGGAGTCATGCTTACCAGATGGGATGCGGCAGAAGCCCTCGGTTAAACAGGTGAACGGGATGGCAGTGATTGTCAGGAAGACTTCTGAGAGGAACGGCAGACTCAGGAGGGGGATGCCTTTGGCACCTCTGTTTCTGGTTACGGAAATGTCTAACGTCTCTGTGAGACAGGCCAGGGAGAAAACCTTACCGAAAAGCGGAAAGTTGATTCCCTAGTCATTCAGCTTTTGTGACTCCCCCCTACCAGGAGATTGAAAGAAGATTTTGAGTCTGGAAAGTGTATTTTCTTTGACGAGTCTGATGTGGTTCTTCCAAGAGCACTCCCCACGTCTCCGGATAACCGAGGACACCCTGTTCAGCGAAAGGTCCCGGCAACCGGCTCCTACAGCGCAGGACGACATTCGGTATCATCTGTGGAAGCTGAAGGAAGCCGGCATCATCAGTAAGTACAAAAGCGCCTCTGCGTTCGCATTAACAGTGGCCAGGAAGAAGAACCGGAAGGTATGGAAATACAGGCGAACTTGCATCACAGACAGTGAACTGATCAAGGTCGGTTTAGGTTAAAAGAGTCACAGCCTGGGATCCAATTGCATGCGTTAGGTTCCTGAAAATAGATTCGCAGGCTTGTGATGTCTGGGATATAAACATTTTTTCGAGGAGTTGGGGCAGGGCGTAGGTCAGAGTTTTATTTTTTTCTGAGTGATAGACAAAGATGACAGGGTTTTAAAGGCGAAATTGCATATTCTTGTAGACAACATTAGTCAAAGAGACTGATATTTCTTTGTTTCCGGCTATCTTTCTTATCTCTCTCTCCCTCCCTCCATCCCCCCTCTCTCCACACTGCAATACACAGGCATAGATAAACGCAACACAAACAGAAGCTGCAAATTCCACACCTCATGACAGGCACTCACCTGCACACATGCATGCGTGCGCACCAAACCCGGGCTGTACGCACTGACAGCCTCACAGAACACGCACCATTCATCATCGACTGAAATGTTTTGTTGGAATACTAGAACACAGCAAAATTGTCCTTGTTTAGAAGTCGGTGCTTTTATCTGAGAGTATCTCCATGTTTACGCATTCGCTGTGTCAGTGACCAGAAAGAAGGAGGAAGTTCAGTCCTTTCGGAATTGTATTTCTTTCAGGTTCTTCCTCGTACTCACCTTTGTCCTCGTTCATCAAGTTATCAAGTTGTGCTTTATCCTCTTTATCAGGACCATGCTGGTAAAGAACATGACATGAACATTGACTACTCTAACTTCCTCTAATGACACTCAACCCCTTCTTACCCCATCCCTGACATATTTAGTTGTTTCGTTTTTCTTCTGTCTCTCTGCCCATCACTATGCCTGTTCTCCATCTCCCTCTGGTACTCCCGTCCCCCCTTCATTCTCACTGGGCCTCACGTCCCATGATCCTTTACCTTCTCCAGCTCTGTATCACTTTTGTCAATCACCTTTCCAGCATTTAGCTTCATCCCACCCCCTCCGGTCTTCTCCTATCATTTCGCATTTCCCGCTCCCCCTCCTTTTTTCAAATCTCTTAGTATCTTTCCTTTTAGATGCTGCCTGGCCTGCTGTGTTCCACAAGCATTTTGAGTGTATCGTTCGAATTTCCCGCTTCTGCAGATTTCCTCGTGGGTACTTTGCATTTGCCTTCACCGGTGCACTGGTCATGGTCTCTCCGGAAACACTTGATTATGGTAGGGTCCCGGAGGACTGGAGAATTTTAAATGTCAATGCACTCTTTAAGCGGAGAGAAAGTCAAAAGAAAGGAAATTACAGGCCACAGCTTCACCTCACTGCTTGGGGAACTGTAGGAATCTATTATTAAGGATTCGGATTCGGGGAGCTTGGAAAGTAATGGTACAATAAGTCGAGGTCAGAATTGTTTATGTAAAAGGAAATCTTGTCTGAATAATCTGTTAGAGTTCTTCGAGGAATTGATAAACAGAAAGCAAAGAAATGAAGCAGCGGATGCCATTTATTTGGACTTTCAGAAAGCATTTGAGAAGCTGCCAAACATGAGCCTGCTTCCTCCGGCGTTGCAGCAATGTTACTGGCTCAGGTATCGGAATAGCGGACAGGCCGGAGGCAGCGGGTGTGAGTGAAGTGGCTGCCGGTGACTAGTGGTGTTCCTCAGAGGTCAGTATTGTGACCGCAAATTTTTACGTTGTTTGTTCATGATTTAGATAATCGAATAGCTGGCTTTGTGGCAATGTTTGCAGACGATACCGATATAGTTGGAGTGTTACGTCGTGCTGAGGATAATGCGATTGCAGAATGACTTAGACAAATTGGAAGTACGGTCAAAAAAGTAGCAAATGGAATACAGTGTAGGAAAATGTAAGGTTAAGTATTTTGGTAAAAGGAACAATGGTGCGGACTATTATCTAAATGGGGTGAATTTACAAACATCAGACAGCTGGAGTGACCTAGGAGTCCTTGTACAGGAGTTAAATTTACAAATTAAGGCTGTGGTAAAGAAGGCAAATGAAATGCTCTAATGTATATCAAGAGGAACAGGATATCAGAGCAAGGAGATAATGCTAAGACGTTATAAGACACCAGTCAGGTCACAATTGAAGTATTGTTAACTGGTTTAGGTCCGCATATCTCAGAAAGGATGTATTCTCGTTGGACGTATTCCAGAGGGGTGTCACGAGGACGGTTCTGGGAATAAAGTTGTGAATATGTGAAGAGCGTTTGGCAACGTTGCGACCGTAGTCACTGGAATGTAGAAGAATACGTGGAGGAGTGTCTGACTGAAACGTCTGGTATGCAGAAAGGACACGATAAGATGGATATCGAGAGGATGTCTCCTATGGTGTGGTGTTCAGATATAGTGAACACAGCCTCAGAATTGAGGGGTACATTTTTTATAGCCGCAGAGTAGTGAAATTCTCTGCAGCGGCGGCGAATGCCAATTCCGCCAAATACGTGGGTACACTTCAAGCGGAAGTGGTTCGTTTCCTGATTGGTCAGTGTATCGAAAGACATGGCGAAAAGGCAGGACCATGGGTTTTGAGTGTGTTCCGGGACTAGCCTTGATGGAACGGCGGAGCAGACTCGATGTATTACATATCCTAAATTTGCTCTTACGTTTGCTGGTCTTATGGTTTCTTCGTCACTTTACCCACGGTCACTCGAACTCGCGGCTTCTTCCTGCTGGTCATGTACTATGCCACTTTTCGGACACGACGCAACCGCCATTTATACAGGGCGATGGACAGGGGCTGAATTAAATTTTCACCTTCCCCGTTGTCATTCTGTACAAGTATTTAATTATCATTTCTGATGTGCTACTAATTAATCTTTTAATAGACGTTCTATTCTATGACTTCGTATGGTGATGTTTCAGATTGAAAAAAAAAAGCCGTGAAGTTCATAGCTAGAAGGATAACGGGAGCCTCTTCCATTTAAATCTGGAAGGTACATGTCTCTGCAGAAGTGAGGTGATGTAGGCAGAAAATCTGCGCAAGGCTGCGTGGCTCGGAACACATGGTGTAATGTGAAGAAATTTGGAGGACCCGAGGAACCCTGGGAAGCACGTGGGCAGATTTCTGAATATCCGGGTATTGTTCGGTCTGTCACTCAGCAGACGGATGGGAATTTGTCCTTGCTGGGTGACGGCACTGATGGCTGCAGCAGATAACTCTGCTAGTACTATTTGAACGTAAGTTTTTCCCACTTTTGAACCGTTGTGTACGTACGATCAGTCTATGTATATAGTTAATCTAATGTATTTACCACCACATTAAAGAGTGACTTCTGCACTGTATTTTATAGGATTGCGTTTATATTTTGTATTTATTGTGGTTTTATACGTAATGTACTTGATAAAGCTCATCGGTTTCGAGTAATACACGTTTCGCTTTCCTTAACGCTCGTGGACTGAGGAATGGCAATAACCAATTCCAAATCTTGAGAAATGATACAGGGTTGTAATCACAGAAAGGTACAGACTGATGAGAGAGGGAAAGATAATGCCGAAAACGCACAAACGAAACTATAGTTGGCCGCATTCGAGGAATTTTACGAGGAGATTTTTCGGTGTTTCTGAGACTAGATTATACAATGAAAATTATTGAACTAAATTCAAATCAACGCTGCTAAGAGATTTTAACCTTACGTGGCAGGGTCATCACTCCCTGACCCATGATATTTAGCAACTTCACAATAAGCACAAAAATGCGTGGCCGAGCGACTATTCTAGTTGCTGGTCCAGTACAGTTATTGAATGGTTAGAAGTGGAGTGAGCGTTGGTGAGGGATGAGTGATATCAGAAATGAAAAGTCAGAACATCATTTTGAAACCCAGTACATTAGTATAAAGGGACATTCAGACAGAGGATAACGTTTACCGTTGTCAGCTCTCTGCAGTACAAATATATCTGTCGGGGCAATGCATAGCGTTGATAAAGAGAAAGCTTTCAACGAGGATCATTAATTACAAGGCAGAACCTGAGAAAAGTATGGGTGCAAAGTTAGTCATCTTTAAGCAGACTCGGTAGGATTCACCACGGAGTCAAGGACTCCAACTATTGTTTTTTTTTTTTGGGTGGACGTTGATGTGGAGTTGGGGACAAAGGCTTCGGACACAGGAAAATGTAATTACCACTGGCGATTGAAGCATGGCTGGCAGATATATCTATTCGGCAGATATATCTAGTTATTTGTGCACTTATTTTACCAGCGTCGCAGGTGAACCTCCTTCTGTGACAGAGCAAACGAAACAGAATTCCGCTGGTGGCATATTATCTTCATCTTCTTCCTGCTGGTCAAGTACTATGCCACATTTCGGACACGACGCAATCGCCATTTATACAGGGCGATGGACAGGGGCTGAATTAAATTTTCACCTTCCCCTGTGTCAGTCTGTACAAGTATGTAATTATCATTACTGATATGCTACTAATGAATATTTTAATAGAATTTCTATTCTGTGACTCCGTATGGTGATGTTTGAGATTGAAAAAAAGCCGTGAAGTTCATAGCTAGAAGGATAACGGGAGCATCTTCCATTTAAATCTGGAAGGTACATGTCTCTGCAGAAGTGAGGTGATGTAGGTAGAAAATCTGTGCAATGCTGCGTGGCTCCGAACACATGGTGCAATGTGAAGAAAGAGGCTTCGAATGCAAAGGAGCAACATCTCTCCTCAGGTAAAGCAAAGCAGATTGGCCACTTGGGTATTAGTTCGGGTCAAGGAAGGGTACCTGGCCAGCGTATACATTATATTTTCTACGCTTTAGCTCATTATTGCTGGGGGGAGGGAAGAGTGCGTCTGGGAAAATTAGTAGGAGTATATACAGCTTTTCAGTTGTGTAAACGGACTTGTGTTTTAGTTGATACAGTAAGTACAGAAACCGTCTCTGCCTAACTGATCATTATCAATAAGGGGCAATCCTTCATGCAGTATAAATTGCTGCCATGGAAGGCAAAGCATCATGCACCGAATGGGCTATCCAATATATAATGTTCTCCTTTCGAATAAATCTTCACAACATTTGAAAATTTAATAACCCATGCACTAGCTAATGAGCTGCTATGATAAAGTGAGTACTGAACGATTGCTGCCATGACGGTTCAGGTTGCACTGTAGTGTTCGTAATGTGACAGCATATGTATTCGTAGGTATGCAGAACATTATCGCTCAGTAGCTCTGATTTTGGCATTATTGTGTACAGTGTTTGTTTCACTTCATGACCTCTGACACCTGTAATTTCCATCATATCACTTCTATGCAAAATACTTATTTAGTCTGTCCTTCATTTCATTATCACCCATTACTAGCTCTCGATCATCGCTTTCCAGCCGTCCAATATGCACTCTCGCCTCTCTTTTACACCCTCTGCATCTAAAGAAAACTTTGACATCCTCTTCAGTATTATTGGCGAGCATAACTTCTTATTCATTCTCTAAATTCTTAATGACTTTTAACGGTTGCTTTCTGTTAGCATTTAAAAATGTCCCTGTCATCTGGCTTCGCACAAATTCATCCTCTGTTGCATTATTTCTCTATGCCTATTACGTTGGCTTTGACTTCTCTTCTTCGTCACAGTTTTATCATCTTGCCGTTAAAACTCATCTTTTCTTTCGGAAGTATATATTCTGTGCTTTCAAATTCCTTTCGAAAATTACAGCCAACTTTGTTCTACTGTCACAGCTGCCAGTGTTATTTTCCAATGAATTCTGACCAGCTCCTCTCTAGTGGCTTGATAATTCCCTCTACTCTACTGTACTTTTGATGCATTCCACTTCAGCACCTGTTTCTCAAATTTCAGATTGAATTGGAACACATTGTGATCATTTTCACCAAAGCCCCTTAATAAATTGCCCTTTTGGTAGACATCTTCTATCTCATTTTGTAATTTCTAGTCCACATCCTTACTCTTGTTTGGATGGTCTGTATCCAACTCACATCGAAGTCTTTAACGCTTACACTTCGTTAGCTTCATTCGCCCTGATTCAATGTTTTTAAGGCTTTGTAATGATAGGATTACATTTTTAACTATCAGAGTGACACCGCCCAAAATAACTTCTTGCCTGGCCTTTGGCTCCAATGTGTATCATTGACATTAAGCTCCTAGCTATAACCTTCTTTCAGAAAGAATTCAATGATTCTTACAAACACCGTATACACGTATGCCAATATGCAACAGTGCTAGAATTTCTTCAACCATATCCGGGATAATACGTGCATTCAAATATAAGGCCTTCAGTCCAGTATTCACTCATTTCTGTTTTGTCCTCCTTTTACATTACGACTCATCTTCTTGAATGCAATTTTGTTTAAACCCACACGAAAACTCCAGCCTACCTGGCCGCAAAGGACATTAGACACTTTGGATTCCGTTGAAATGCACGTTCCTTTGGTACAGGTTGTCATCTCTCGAGAATCTCCTGCACAACCTCACATATAATCGCACTTTAATCTGTAATGTCAATGAGCAAATCGGCAATAAATTGCCTCTGTGTTCGAGGACCCCAGCAATAATTGCCGTCTGCATTCAATGATCGCGTAACCATGACGTGTTGTATGTACCAGCTGCTCATACGGCCATCCTCCAGCACCCTCCATGACCGCATGTGAACTTGATGGGAGTAGTGGGTTAACCACGTTCAAGTGTGACCTGCAGGACAGCGGAGGAAAGGAGCGCCCTGCATCTCTTTTATTTGGTCTATTTGCAGAAAAATAATTCCGGACATTGGTCAGTGGATAAGTGGATAGATAACCTAAAGTATGAGATGAGGTGCAGCTTGTATTCAGTGGTGCAGGTAATGGAACACCCCGGGGAACGTAAGAATTTGGAGTCCTCCTCACTCACAGCTTTATGAGATGTATTATTTTAAGATTTTCCGAGCTGTCATTAATATAGTAATTATAGTTGATAACAAATACAGAATGCATGTAAAAACGTTTAACTCATTCAAACACGCAATATTGTGGGGAATGCTGCAAATAAATATTCAGGTTCGCGTTGCTTCAACCAGGCCGTGTACAACAACAGACAGAATTACTGAACGTTACAAATCAGTTTAATTACAGTCAGAAATAAATGTAGTTATCCCGTTCTAGTTCAGCACATGCAGAAATATGGAATACGCCACACGTGTATGAAATAAAATAACATACATTATTATAAAGAGTTTGCAGTAATCAATATTTTTGCTCTAATAGGAATAAATATTCCTATGAAGAGGTCTCTGCAAAAGGGGCAGGATGTGAAACACAGCCTTGATGAATCGGACCGAAGTCTCCGCTAATCACTATCAGACACATCTCTCCAACCTCTTGGACAGTCACTCCCTAGAATGGAACTAGAGGACAGCGGAATTACGATTACGGGTCCGATTACTGGTTCTTGATTTCAATAAGCAAAATATTCTGTACTTTCAAAACAGGCCACTGCTCACACTAATGTTGTCATTGCTTCAATGACAACATCACTCTCACTGATGTAGGACCTCAGCCCATTGTACAGAAATGATGATCTGAGAACTGGCCAATCTGCTGACGTCATTGCTATTCCCCGACCATCGTTGACCATGCTAATGATGTTGTTGTCTCTGGAGTCATAAATCTGACCACAGTGATTATGTCACAACGTATCCTGGTCACTGACTGAAATGCCTTCCAAAGGCACCAATATTTTAAATTTCACCTCCGTGCACAGAATTTAGTTGGAGAATTATCCTCTCCTTTTGTGATCCCTACAGCCAGCTGATGTTCGATTATCCAGATGAAAGTGATAAGCTAAGTGTAATACTGTTTTCTGTAAATTACTTCTTTCGTTGTTCACTGCGTGGACTGCAATGGCAAAACGACCCAAAATGACAATGTAACTAGCAACACCGTTAGAAAATTATTCCAGATGCTCCTGTCCTGCAGCTTCGCCGCTAATCTCTGAAGTAGTATAACCACCTATATGCTATTGTGGCTTTTTCCTTGAAGGTGCAACTCATATGTGGTTATTATAATGCCAATAGATTGTAATTTGCCAAAATGCATCTGCTCGTGTTTCTATATAGATAAACAACGACGGACTAGTTCTGAAATTATATCAAATGAATAACAATAGATTGATCATGCTTTTACAGATCGACGACGGAACAAAGTGACTGAAGATCGCAGTAATGCAATTTGTTGTAGACACGTTACTCATTTCAACTTTAGCCTCCGCTCCGATAATGTTTCAAACTCTACGTGTGTTCCATAAACTTATGCACTAGATACATCATAATCAACATTTTCTTCATCATATCCGGTGGTGGAAATAATCAACACGGGACAGCATTCTCACCCTGCGAGACGTGTTTAGACAATAAAATTGTGCAAAGGAATTGATACTATAGAGGGCTCTGAGGAAAATCTTTTATAAACATGGGTCAGAAGTAAACTGGAACGCAAAGAATAAAGTGAATGTTGTAGCGGGTGAACACAAACTACTGAGAAATATTCAATTGGGAAGGTTACCAAGTAGGAGAAAGGCAACTTGCTTTCCCTTCTGGAACCTGACAGCTTTCATGGGCGTAGATTATTTCGTAAACGGATCTTCCATATCAATAATTCTATCAGCCCCGGATCTCAGATGCAAATCGCTAAATATGCAAAATTAGAACTACAATGATGTTTAATCTCAGTGGCATTTGTTGTGAAATGTGTTGTTAGGCGGCAGCAGTACTTTGCAATACATAACAATTCAAACTATAAATCAAGAAAATCTTGGTAAAATTAGTTAATATATTTAGTACAAAAATGCGAGGATGGTTTCGCTTACCTTCTTGATAGTCCATTACAGCGGCAAACCAACCTCTTGTGATTCATGCACAACCACTCGCAAGTCCCCAGCACATCATCATGGTTCATTTTCTTTTAACATTTAACAATAATATGCTCTTTCATGTTTCCTATCAAGATGGATTGGTAACTTCGCAGTTACCAATATTGTACTTATAACCATATAACCATATAACCATATAACCATATAACAATCACAGCACGGAAACAAGCCATCTCGGCCCTCCTTATACGTGCCGAACCTTAATCTCACCTAGTCCCACCTACCCGCACTCAGCCCATAACCCTCCATTCCTTTCCTGTCCATATACCTATCCAATTTTACCTTAAATGACACAACTGAACTGACCTCTACTAATTCTACAGGAAGCACATTCCACACAGCTATCACTCTCTGAGTAGATAAATACCCCCTCGTGTTTCCCTTAAACTTCTGCCCCCAACTCTCAAATCACGTCCTCTCGTTTGAATCTCCCCTACTCTCAATGGAAACAGCTTATTCACGTCAACTAAACTGCCTATTCACGTCAACAAACAGCCTATTCACGTCAACACTTCATCTATTCACTATTCAAATATTCACTTCATCTAACAGACCCTTGCCCACTAACAACCTATCTATATCTCTCTGCAGAAAATCCCTATCTTCTGTACAATTTGAATTTGCACTCAATTTTGTATCATCATCAAACTTAGATATACTACAGTCGGAATCCTCTTCCAGATGGTTAATTTAAATCGTGAATTATCAATAAAGCCTCCACTGTAACTTCTGCCACTTCTTTCAGTATTCTCCGATGCACTCGAAAAGGATCAGGGGCTTTATGTATTAACTGACCTACAAGTTTGCTGAGGAACTACCTCATCATAACATCCATAACATCTCCATTTGCATGGTGGACGATTCGTCTACCGTGAAAACCGACATTAAATAGTCATTCAAAGCCTCTGTCATTTTTTTCATTACCCAATATCAGTTCCCGTACTCGTCTTCCAAGGAACCTATGTTCACATTTAAAACCCGTTCCGGCTTTATATATTCATAAGAATATTTCTGCGAGTTATTTTCATAATCTAGCTTTTTTTATTGCTTACTTTGTCTTCTCTGTTGCTTTTTTAGGTTTTCCCAATACTCCAATTTCTCAATACTCTTTGCGACTTTGGATACAAGAGCTCTTAATTCGATGCTTTCTTTTATTTCCTTACTTATCCAAGTCTGTCCCTGCCCAGCCTTGATATCCTTGCTTTTAACTGGAATATACTTTTCTTGAGCAGCGTTAAAACTCTCTGCGAATGACTTCCTCTGTTCCTCAGAATTCCCAGCATATAGAGTGTGTTCCCAGTCCACTCTAACCAAAGCCCTCCTCATCCCATTGGTGCCTCCTGTGTTTAGTCTTAATACATTGGCTTTTGATAGGGCTATTACACATTCCATTTGCCTGCGAATATCAATCATACTGTGATCACACTTTCCAACAGGATCCCTAACTAGATCATCTCTAATAATATCTGTCTCATTTCACGGGCCAGATCTATGATCTTGTAGGTTCAGTCACATGCTGTTCAAGAAAGCTATCACGGACGCATTCTATGAAGTCCTCTTCAAGACGTCCCTCCCCTATCTATGTGCAAGTTGAAGCCCCAATGATACCTTCTATTCAAATTTTAAATGTTTCATATATTTCTCCGTCTATTCCCTGTGCCATTGTAATGTAATTATTCGGTGACCGATGGACAACACCCACCGGTGTTTGTTTGTTTGTTTTTTTTTTGCTTTACTATTCCTAATCTCCACCCAAATGGAATCAACATTCTGCTCCTTAGTTCTTATATGGTCTCTCATCACCGCCCCAAACTCATCTTTAATTAACCACCCTCAGAATGATTTTTTAATTAATTCTTAAGGTTATGGTACATTTGGCTCGTGGTCAAAGCTGACAAGCTTTCTCACAGCTGGTTCCATCTGTTGGTGTGTTCTCTTTCCTCCACCTCCAGGGAAGCTGCATTTCCACACGAACTCCTCACTTGGGACGACTGTCTGTACCAGTGACACCGCGAACCACATCACTGTCACTCTCCTGATACCATGTCTGATTTGTTCACTTCTGGGTATCCTCCTGGATCACTCTTCTTCTCAACAAAACTCTCCCTCAGTTTCCTCCTGTGAAATTATAAACATCAATTAAAACGATTTATCAGACAGCTCCTGTAGACTCATCAGACTCATTTCTGATCATGAGTCCCCAGTAAATACCCGCTCTTCAACCTTACCCTTTTCCTTTTGCAACCTCTGGATATGCCAGCTGATCTGAGCTCATTGTTTGACCATAAGGTATAGGAGCAGAATCAGGCCATATGGCCCAATAAGTCTGCATTCGCCTTTTTCATTCTGGCTGATTTAAGCTTTCTCTCGGCTCTAATCTATCCGCCTTCTTCCCGTATCCATCCATGCCCTGAACAATCAAAAATCTCTCAAAATCTACCGTAAATATATACAACAAGTTGAATTCCACAGCTGACCGTGGCAAAGAGTTCCACAGATTCTCCACTCTCTGGCTAATTAAATTCTTCATCCTCTCCGTTCTAAAGGGACGTCCCTATGTTCTGCGGCTGTGTAAGGACATTTGTCTCTCCCCAGACCATAACATGTCATGCATAGGTTGCACACAGCATCTTCCCTGTCTGCAAATATTGTCGCTCTCCAGGGTAATGCCGTCTGAAAATTGTTGTGTTCCCGATGACCGTCAGTAAAGATCAGCGTTGTCTGGGTAATCCCCTGAAAATGTTGATACACACTCTGTGAACAGTTGTACATTTTAACGCTCATTCCGGACTGCCCCTAAACTTTGACCCTTTCACGGTGAGCCCTCAGAAATATTTACGCTATCTCGTTGACTTGCGATCTCCTTCTGACATATATTAAATATTCACTCCCATCTCTCTCTCTCTCTCTCTCTCTCTCTCTCTCTCTCTCTCTCTCTCTCTCTCTCTCTCTCTCTCTCTCTCCATCTCTCTCTCTC
The DNA here is from genome assembly GCF_030144855.1 of Hypanus sabinus. NCBI lineage: Eukaryota > Metazoa > Chordata > Chondrichthyes > Myliobatiformes > Dasyatidae > Hypanus > Hypanus sabinus. The sequence continues at coordinate 22,366 of NW_026779453.1, forward strand.
TCTCTCTCTCTCCATATCTCTCTCTCTCTCTCTCTCTCTCTCTCTCTCTCTCTCTCTCTCTCCATCTCTCTCTCTCTCTCTCTCTCTCTCTCTCTCTCTCTCTCGCTCTCCCCCGTTTACATTTTGATGCTGTCATACTGAATCTCAATAAATATTAAATATTAAATGAACTCCATCATATATTCGTGCTTTCTCTGTAACCTCTTGTTAGTATTGAAGCTACCCCTCTGACCCATTGTAATTATTGATGCTTTCTGCTGATTCGATCAAAGCATTCATCTTCTCCCTTTGGCTATAAGTCCAACATACCAATGACACCTTGGTATTTCTGAACTAAAATACTTCCTGCACTGATGCATATTATTTCACAAAGAGATTTGAATGTGCCCTCAGATCCAATGAATGACAGTTCAACAGATGTCTGTTTTTTTTTTCTTTTTTGACACCCCAATAAATTTAATGGCGTTTATCATCCTGTCCCGGGGTAAATGCGGTATCTGCATTTGCACCAGACGCTACCTGGTGGACATGGAGGTGGCGGATCTGTTGGTCATTGTTACTGAAGTTATCTTGTTTCAAATTAATTATCATTACTTCTCACTGAGTTTCCTGGACATCACTCCAGTGTGCGCTGTTACAGACATATTGAGTCCAATAACCACAAATTGCTCAGTCTGGTTCACCGTCACTTTCACATTTGATCGATTTGTGCCATACGTAGCTGAAAGCTGAAAACTAAAAGTAGCACCGAGAAAACTGCGGCTGTTTTGCAAACAACAACTGGAATAATTCTTTGAAAAATATTCCGTTTTACTTCACAATGGAACATGGGAAATTATTGAAAATATCCCGTGGTACTGCGATCCCAAACCAAGTTATTTCACTGACAAATGTAGGGTTGGACCTGACTGGTTCGATACCGCTTTAACACCACTGCTGCCATTCGCTATAATTCTGATGGTCGGGCACTTATTATTCGCCAGTCGTGTCCCGAGGGGACTCAGAGGTCAGAGTAAATGAGCGAACAGTAGAGACCCAGAGATGGAGAACAGGAAGAGGTCTGTGGTTTTGCTCTTCACCCCCTCTGGCAGCTTTAACCTCCTGTGGCTGACGGTTGTCGTATAATTCGTCTATAACCGCGCAAATGGGCAGAAGAGGCGAGCATTGGTTCCGGAAATATTTTGACACAAGTTGGCTCCGCGTTAGCGAACTTAAGTTGCTGCACCGATACCTTTAACTACGCAGTGACTCGGTCCGTGTTCAGGGAGCAGTGAAAGAGCTCGTTGAAAGATTCAGTCACCTCAGTAGTCCGGTTCTTAAAAAAAAAACTGCGAACTGAGCTCAGCCCACCCGCCCAGGACCTGGCCCCTGCTTTGCGCCGTCTCAACTCCAGTTGCTGAGAAAGTACTGAACACCCAGTATTCAGCAAGAGTCGAGATCTCCCAACATTCACTGACCCAGCTTCCAGTGCAGCATTTATTCACGATTTCTCTAGGTTCAGCACCAGCCAGAGCACAGGTAAAATTCTCATGTTTTGTGTGTCTGTATTCACAAGAATAAAAGGAACATTTTCAAACAGTCAGCCGGCTGGACAGAGTATATGCAAATAGATAGATCAAAAGACAGATCAGAAAATGAAGATTGCATCACAGTCTGAATAATTTCGGCTCTCTATTTTATCCAATAAGATGGCAAAACCAAAGATATTTTCTTAGTCTACATCGACCTTCCTTTCCTGATTCCAGTTTTATGTCTTCTTCCATATTTTCATTTCTTCATGGCCAACACTTCTTGTTCTGCGAGAACTATTTCCAACTCTAAATTTGCCTTCGGCTTCATTAACATTCTTCACACCATGGTCCAGTAATACCCTGGTTTAATTGGTTAGGTGGGGCAGTCCATGTTCCAGGCCTACACTCGTGACAATACAAAATTCTTCAGCGGTATATCGACGGCTCTATTGATGCTACTTCCGGCACCCATGTGGAGCACGGACAAGTCAACAGCTTCCACCCTGCTGTCCAATTTACCCGCTCTATTTCCGAACCCTTGCTTACAAGTCCTAGTCGCTGAGTCATTTCCCTTGGCATGTCTGCGGAAAACATTTCCAAATGTCCTAAATCCAGAGGGCTAAACACCGAGCCCCAGCTAATGTCCTACTATGATAAAGAGACTACTAAACGAATGCTGCCATGAAGGATCAGGTAGCATTGAAGTACTTCTAATGTGACAGGATATTTACTCGTACGTATGCAGAACATAATGAAACTTAACAACTCTGACTGTGGAATTATTCATGAATCCTGACATCTGGAACTTCCACCACACTGTTACTGTCTTCCACGGCGAAAACTGATGCAATATGTTAAAGCGCGACCGCCATTTCATTGTTCCCATTTACTGTCTGTGCAGCATCGCTTTACAGCGGTCCGATATCCACTCTCGACTCTCTCTCTTTCACTTTGTATATCGAAATAAATGCTGGTATCTCCTTTAATATGATTGGCTGGCGTTATTCTTATTTGTTCAATGCCTTCTTATTGACTTTTTTTGGTTGCCTTCAGTTTAAGAACGTCCCAGTTCTCTAACCCCACTAATTCTTTCTCTTTTACGTGACTAGTGTTTGAGTATTAAGTTGGCTTTGTCTTCTCTTTTTCGACACAGTTCTGTCATTTTCCCTTTATGATACTTCTTCTGTTTGTAACATATGTATTGCGTGCCTTCTAAAACCTTTCCGTAATCGCAGTCATTGCTACGACTGTTAGAATCCTCCCCCCCCCCCAATCAATTCTGGTAACTCAGCTTTTCCTTCTTGTTTCAGGATGAATTCGATCACAGGTCTATCTAAACTAAATCGCCAACTTCCGATCCTATAGGTCCTCTTTCTAATGATTTGATTTAAGTTAGGAAGGTAGTTGAGAAGCAGGACCTCAAAGGTAGTAATCTCTGGATTACTGTCTGTGCCGCGTGAAGGTGAATATAGGTGCAGGATCAATGCGTGAACGAGGGATTGGAGCAGTGGACAGCGATTCAGATTTCTGCATCATTGGGACCACTTTGGGGCAGACGAACCTTCACTGAGCTGGAGTCTAAGGTTCTGGACAGTCTCTCGGCAAAACCACAATTTCTCCAAAGACACCCCGTGCCCAATTCTCGTCAAATTCTCAAGGAGTATTTAATTGTCCGGCAGACAATATGGCCCTGTAACAGAAGCTATCAGGATATAGACTGCATACAGAATGAGCGTTGAATATTCTGACAGCTGGCATTCGTAAAAATCAGTTTTAACTGCTGCGGCATAAACTGCGGGCTTTCGGTATACCCCTGGGGCAGGCGTGTCTACGTATGTTGCTGGTTCTTATCATTAAAGGCAAATAAATACGGGCTATCTTTGTGCAAAGGGCTGGAGAAAATGCTGAGCACAGATTGATTACTATAAAGGTATTAGTTTCTGCAGGTATGGAAGTAAGAATAGTGTTGTTGTCCGGCACCAGTGAAGCGATAGGGATGACTATCTTATTGATGGTTCTTAATAAGTATCACTTAATTGCTGGAGTGATACCTTCTTAGGCTTCACTAGCTATACTGTACTGTTTAATGCAGGGCAGTGGAACAATTCGTTGTGGAGTAACTTTATTCTCCGGAACTGTTTGGAATTTTCCCACATGAATTTTATATTGGGCCCGTAGCTCCACTGGTTCCCGCGCTAAGGCTGTAGGGAGCAGTAAGGGGTCTTCACGCTGGTGGCTGCTGTTTCTCAACAGGTGCTTTCCAGCTCTAGGTCCTTAACATAATCTGTCTCTCCTTTTCGTCAAATCTATTCGCGCTTTTTGACCCAGTACGGACAGAGCGATAGTAGAAACAGCATTAGTTTGTTTGACTAATTGTCTTGTGATCGTCCCGATACCATTGGGTTTTGCTGGTGGCTTTATGGCCACTGTCAAATGAGGGTTTGAAGAGTGCCCTAGTCGGAATCTGACATCCCGATCCTCCACTAAGTCTTCAGGACTCCTAACACCTCAGGACCAAAATACACATGAGCTGTTGCCTTAAGCTTTTCTTTACCGTTTAAATAATGGTGTACAGCATGATTTCAGTGCCCGTCAGTTTCCAATGTACAATGGAGCTGTTTCTTTTCTCGGCTTCAATTAATCAAATATTGCTGATTTTGCTTGTCCTAAGATTGTGTCATACGGTATCCGGACTTGCATAGCATGTGGATTGCTATCCAGCTGTAACAGTATAACATGAGTGCTGTTCTTTCCATTGCCCGACCTTTCTTTAATTTTACCGGCCCTAATTTGAGGAAAACTCCATATATGTACCTTTAGCCGTGCAGTGCACTTTCCCCCCTAATTCAAAGGGTCTGACGACCCAACAGGTGAAGCGTATCTGTTTTAGATATAATGAAGGTGTTTGGTAAAAACTTACCCTTCACCTGCAGTAAGGCTGTCGTGAAGATTGGCTCAGTCATCGAAATTCAGTGGTTTCAACAATGGTATCACTCAAGAGGATGTCCATGGAATGGCTTACAGATGGCATCGTGGCACCTGTATCAATCCGACAATTCAAATAACTATTCCCTATTCTTACAGCGGTCATGGGTTCTTCTTTCATGTTTTTGGACAACCTGATTACCACCGGATGCACCACTTTTTCTCCGCAGCACCCCTAGGCTGACTAAAAGGAAAATTTGCTGATCCCGCATCCGGAGGTGGAAACTCCCTGGACGTCGGGGCCGCTTTATCGTCTTAATCTTTTTGGCGGTGTTCTTTCCTGCCTGAAATTGTGTTCAAAGTCTTCACCTTACTTCCGAACCTTGTCGGTTTATTGGCAGAATTAACTCTAGCCGGCCGACGCCTGGCGTTTCATGTTTAAGATTTCACTTACAGTTAAGACAGAACGCTTCTTTGTACAGATTATGTTCACAGTGAGCGCCCACTTAAACTCAATCTGCGTAGACGAAAGCTCCTCCGACATTTTTCCTTCCGTGTTTTTTTTTCTTTTTGTAGTCCTCGCTTGACTGAGGACTTCCACCAGCCTCAGCCGTGCAGGCGTCTTGCCCTATTCTGAGTCACTGGCCGGACGCTAGGCTATCGACTAACTCCTCTCCCACAGGGAGGTCTCCGGCAACTACCCCGCTCCTGCTAGAACAGGACTGTAGTAATTCGGACGCTACCCCCTTTCAGCTAGAGCTGTCCCTATTTAACTCTGCTCTCTTAGCTAGCCTTTATTCGGATCTCGTTTAATGGAGATCCCATCCCCGTCGCCAGATTCTGTCGTGGAAATTTTAGCTAAGGACACCAGAACGACTTCGAGTTTCTTTTTAATAGTTTATTGATACGTTGTCATGGAGAGTCTGTAGCGGTCTCCACCGCCACCAGAGCTTTGGTTTCTAGGTTATACATAGTCCGTATTTATATAACAAGACATACAACTTTGCATGACGTTGTTTATGCATCTTACAGTCGGTACATGATCAAACTTTTACAAGAGTGTCAATTATCTCTGAGCGAGAGTCCTTCTCGATGCACTCCTTGGTAGGGAGATCTGTACCTGTGATGGACTCACGGTATCAAAAGCTAATCCATGGTTATTCCACTCACAAGCATTGTTATTTCCAAACCGGACAATGAGGCGGCCAGTCAGGAAGACATGGAAAATATGCACAAAATGACATAAATATTCTGTAAGTGCTGGTAAACCTTTCTAGGATACTGCAAGCAGTGTTACTGCAAACAGATTCTGAACTTTAAAGCCTCTACACTAAGAATCCCAGACCATTTTGGGGAAATTATAGTCACACACCACTCTGGTACTTTTGCAACTTTCCATAACCTGCCTACGCTTCTGTTCCTATTTCTCCTGCTTGCACTTCAAAACATTTGGAAATTGAGGCACACAGCATTTCAAAGGTCCCCTTTATCAACTCTACGTTACATCTTGAAAGATGCCCAGCGGGAGGCAAGTTATTGACAGTGTCCATGAATTACACTTCAGTGTCAGGGTTAAATACGTCTCAATCCTTGAAGGTTTGTGTTTGTACTAGTGTTTCGCTTCGGCGCAGTGTATTGGGCGTGCATAGATCTATGTGCTCATTGCACTATGTTCGGCGTTTTATAGGTCTGAGCCCTGGTATTGCAGGTTATGTTATGATTGGAGACTCGATCGACAGGGGAGCAGACAGGAGATTTTGTGGATGTGGGAAGGACATCCGAATGGTTGCCAGGTTTCGGGATGAATCTGACCGGGTGCATGACATCCTGGTACGAGAGCGAAAGCAACCAGAAGTCGTGATACATGTTGGTACCAACGACATAGCAAGATAGGGATGAGGTCCTGATGAACGAGTTTCGGGGACTAGGCAGAATGCTGAAGAACAGGACCTCAAGGGTTCTCAGGATTGCTGCCAATGCTACGTGATAGTGATGGTAAGAATTGGAGGAGATGGCATTTGGATGCGTGGCTGAGGAGTTGGTGCACGGGGCAGGATTTCCGATTTTTGGATCATTGGGATCTCATCTGGGAAAGGTTGGACCTGTACAGATTTGATGGGTTGCACCTGAACTCGAGGGGGAGCAACATCCTTGCAGGTAGGTTTGCTAGCATGCTTCGGGAAGGTTAAAGTAATAATGCTAGGGGGGTGGGACACCGTGAGATAGAGTAGTGAAAGAAGTGCATGGAGTAAAGCCAGATCTAACATATGGAGAGGCTTTGAGGAAAGAGAAGCAGCATAAAAGTTGTAAAGGTAGTAAGGTAGAAGGGCTAAAGTGTGTTTCCTTCAATGCAAGAAGCAACAGGAACAAAGGCGATGAACTGAGAGCTTGGATACATACATGGAAGTATAATGTAGTGGCCATTACGTAGACTTGGCTGGCACCAGGGCAGCAATGGATTCTCAATATTCCTGGATTTCAGTTCTTTACAAGCGATGGGGGGCGGGAAGGGGAGGAGATGTGGTATTATTGGTCAGGGAGACTATTACAGCTACAGAAAGGGTGGGTGATGAAGCAGGATGCTCTTTTGAGTCAGTATGGGTGGAAGACAGGAACAGGAAAGGAGCAGTTACTCTGCTGTGGTTACTCTACGGCCCGCTGATAGCAGCAGAGATACCGTGGAGCAGATTAAGAGGCAGAGTTTGGAAAGATGTAAAAATAACAGGGTTGTTATCATGGGTGACTTTAACTTCCCTAATATTCATTGGCACCTGATAAGTTCCAAGGGTTTAGATGGAACAGAGTTTATTAAGTGTGTCCAGGACAGATTCCTGTCACAATTTGTTGACGGGCCGACTAGGTTGAATGCCATATTAGATCTAGTATTAGGTAACGACCCGGGTCTGGTCGCAGATCTCTCAGTGGGTGAGCATCGGGGGGGACAGTGATCACCGCTCCCTGGCCTTTAGCATTATCATGGAAAAGGATAGAATCAGAGAGGACAGGAAAAATTTAATTGGTGAATGGCAAATTACGAGGCTATCAGGCTGGAACTTGCGGGTGTGAATTGGGATAATGTTTTTGCAGGCAAATGTACTATGGGCATGTGATCAATGATTAAGGATCTCTTTCAGGATGTTAGGGATAAATTTGTTCCGGTGAAGAAGATAAAGCATGCTGGCTGAAGGAACCATTGGGGCAAGTGAGGTGGAAAATCCAGTCAGCTGGAAGAAGGCAGCATACATGAGGTTTAAGAAGCAATGATCAGATGGGTCTATTGAGTAATATAGGGTAGCAAGAAATGAGCTTAAGAAGGTGCTGAAAAGAGCAACCAGGGCGCATCAGAAGGCCTTGGCGAGTAGGGTATAGGGAAACACAAGGCATTCTCCAGTTATGTGAAGAACAAAAGGATGACAGGAGTGAAGGTAGGACAGATTAGACATAAAATTGGGGAGATGTGCCTGGAAGCTGTGGAAGCGAGCGAGGTCCTCAGTGAATACTTGTCATCGGTGTTCAGCAATGAGAGGGAAATTGATGGCGCTAAGGACAATATGAGTGAGGTTGATGTTCTGGAGCTCGTTGATATGGAAGGAGAGGATGTGTTGGAGTTATTAAAATACATTAGGACGGATAAGTCCCCAGGACCTGACGGAATACTCCCCAGGCTGCTCCACAAGGCGAGGGAAGAGATTGCTGTGCCTTTGTCTAGGATGTTTATATACTCGTTGTCCACGACAATGGTACCGGAGGACTGGAGGGACTGGAGGGTTGTTCAGAAAGGTTAGTGAGGATAGTCTGGTAATTATAGACCAGTGAGCCTCACGTCTGTGGTAGAGAAGACTGGAAAAAATTCTTGGAGATAGGAACGATGTGAATTCAGCGAATATTGGTCTAATCAGGGATAGTCAGCATGTCTTAGTGATGGGCAGATCGTGTCAAACAAGACTGATAGTTCTTTGAGGAGGTGACCAGGCATATAGATTGGGGTAGTGCAGTGGATGTGACCCACATGGATTTTATTAAGGCATTTGGCAAATTTCCACGCTTTGTAGGCTTATTCGGAAAGTCAGAAGACATGGACTCCAGGGAAGTTTGGCCAGGTGGATTCAGGATTGGCTTGCCTGAAGAAGGCAGAGGGTCAGGTGGAGGGAGTACATTCAGATTAGAGGGTAGTGACCAGCGGTGTACCACAAGGATCTGCTCTGGGACCTGTCCTTTTCGTGATTTTTATTAACGACCTGGACGTGAACGTCGAAGGGTGGGCTGTCAAGTTTGCAGGCAACACAAAGTTTTGTGGCATTGTAGATAGTGTAGAGGATTGTCAAAGATTGCAGAGAGACATTGATAGGATGCAGAAGTGGGCTGAGAAGTGGCAGATGGAGTTCAACCCTGGGAAGTGTGAGGTGGTCCACTTTAAATGGACAAACGCCGTGGCAGTAAACACAGTATTTGGGAGTGCGGAAGAGCAGAGGGATCTCGGTGGTACATGTCAACAGATCCCTGAAAGTTGCCTCACAAGTAGATAGCTTAGTTAAAAAAACTTATGCGGTGTTAGCTTTAATAAGTCAAGGGATGGAGTTTATGAGTCGCGATGTAATGATGCAGCTCTACAAAACAATGGATAGACCACACTTGGAGCACCGTGTCCAGTTCTGGTCGCCTCACTATAGGAAGGATGTAGAAGCATTGGAAAGGGTACAGAGTAGATTTACCAGGATGCTACCTGGTTTAGTGTGCACGGATCATAACCAGAGATTAAGGGAGCTAAGACTTTGCTCTTTGGAGAGAAGGAGGATGGGAGGAGATTTGATAGAGTTATACAAGTTATTAAGAGTAATAGATAGAATGGATAGACAGCACCTCTTCCCCATGGCACCACTACTCAGTATAAGTAGACATGACTTTGAGGCAACGGGAGGGAAGTTCAAGGGGGATATGAGAGGAAGTTTTTTTTTTACTCTGAGAGTGGTTGGTGCGTGCAATGCACAGCCTGAGTCAGTGGTGAAGGCAGAAACACTAGTGAAGTTTAAGAGACTGCTAGACATGTATATGGAGGAATTTAAGGTGGTGGGTTATATGGGAGGCAGGGTTTGAGGGTCGGCACAACATTGTGGGCCGAAGTCTTGTAATGAGCTGTACTATTCTACGTTCTATGTTCCACGTTCCAAGCTCATGCAGCTCTGTTTCAGCACCACCGTTTTGAGTTTCTCATTTTACGCCCGCCAAAGCCGATTCATATCAGACTTTTAACTAATTTACTTCTTTCCATACACCGGATTTTAAAGAAAATACCTACTTATTTCTTATTGAAGGGACATGTTGTTCTGCTTTAAACAGTTAAAGCTACCGAAATACCGTGTGATTTGTTTTCTTTTGTAATTCCAATATATGTAATAATAGCAGAACTGATCTACACACATCTCCCTCAGCTGCTGGGTAAAACAAGGGTTAACTGTTATTGTCATTTCGTGGAAAATAAATTGCGTCAATTCAGGGTAGGCTGCTGACGTCAGCGGAGGTTCTATCTCTTATTAATAGGAGTCCCTTTCAGTCAGTTCCCCAGTTTCAGCGAGAGCAGCCTCTCCTGCCAAGGACAGAGATCCGGAGCGGCACCAAGAGGGGGAGTAAGAACAGACTGTCTGGGTCTGTCATGGATCACACACCGGGAGGGACAGCTTGGAATATAACAAGAAATGAGAAAAATATCTTCTGGATGGTTCCATATATTTTGGCAGAGGATGATTGGCTAACGGTAGATTATCGAATGATGAGTGTGTTTATCACCATTCAAGTGATTTTCTTCCCCGTCCTCGCTATCATTGCTCTTCCCGGTGAGTCTCTTTCCAAAGATAACTTATGAAACAGCATTGAATCGCACGTTTTCTTGTCACGTTTTCCTTTCCTAATAATAATTAAGGCTGCTCTCGCACATCCCAGCTGTTGATTAAGCAAATCATTACCCTATTATCTTTGGTAATTTATTGTTCTGATGATCCCTGTCTAAGAAAATATGTGCTGTCAGTTGTGATGATCCAGATCAGGAAATAAAATATTTAATGTTTGAAGCGTGTTTGATAGCCTATTGCCTGGATTAGCAGGAGTTTATGGGAATAGGGCAGAAAGACTGGGGAAGCTTACCTGTAGCTGAAAGTCTCAGATGGAGCCGTCGTGCAGAGGATGCGTCCAACAGTGTGAGAGTCTAGGGCCAGACAGCGCAAAATCAACATGAATGAATTCCACTTAGAACAACGCTGCCGAGGAATTTCTATCGGCAGAGGCAATGTGTCTGTGGATCTCATTGCCGTGGATGGTTGCTGATGCCAAATGATTGGGTGTATTTTAAGCAAAAGTTAATAGGTACGCAATTAACAGGGATATCAAAGTTTATGGAGAGAAGGCAAGAGACAGTGTTGGGATGAAATCTATCAATTATGGTTGAATGGCTTCTGATCGCATGCTTGGTCAGGCTGCCTTAGTAAATGCTGCGGATGCAATGGTTAAATTGCTGATGAGTTCGCTTATAGACAATCGTTGCACACAGCAGCCTGTCGGTGATCATGACGTGTGTCGGTGACAAATCACCTTCATTGTTGCTGAAAAAATAACGCATCATCGATACTTCAATGAATGACATTCAATTGTAAAGGCGAATGTACAAGATGCAAACCGTGAGACTCGCGGTGTGACTTGAAGGTGACGTCGCCAAACAAGAGTAGCCGTGCAATAATAAGGTTTTGGTCTGCTACCCCATTTGCTGATCCAGACGCCCCGGGAAACTATCAGGGACGGGGATCTGCGTTTCAGCTAAATCGGGTAGGTGTCAAGGTCACTTATTTCACAATAAATGAGTCTTCAGAGATTCCACAGATGCATCATTCAGCTCTTTTCCCCCAACACGGACGGAATTACCCAATCATCAGCCATCTTCATTTGTGTTTGTCGCTGTCTGTTTCGCTGCCGATATTCGATCGATCAGATTGCACTGATTTTCCACTACTTTGCAAAACTGTTTAGTTTTATTGATTGTTAATCTTTACAATTATGTTATTATGTCAAGTAGACTCATTTCTATCATTGTTACATATTATATACTTGCTTTAAGAGAGCTCTGTCTTCTGTGTTTACTGTGATTGTTTATTTTGTTCGTAGTGAACACGGTGACCATATTCATCCTGTCTCGTGGTAAGTGCGGCCTCTCCAGAGTTGTAACTTGCTACCTGGTTGCCATGGCAGTGGCGGATATTCTGGTTCTTATCCTGGACCTGATATTGAGCAAGATTCCACTTATGTACACGCCATTCCTCGTTTTCGTCCTATCAATGCCCAAGGTGTGTAATATCCAGGCTGCTCTGATTTACACCGTCACCGACTGTTCAGTCTGGTTCACCATCATGTTCACCTTTGATCGGTTTGTCGCCATTTGTTCCCAGAAGCTGAAAACAAAATATTGCACCGGGAAAACTGCGGCTGTGGTTTTGGGGACAGTGACTGCGATTAGCTGTTTGAAGAATATTTACTGGTATTTTCGGCTCTCAGAGATATACACATGGTCAATCAATCCATTCATTTGTGAAAAGGGAGATTATTATTTGAATTTCACTTCTCAGATTGACTTATTCTATTACTTCCTCACCCCTGTATTCCCATTTCTGCTGGTTCTAGTAACGAATGCTTTCACCGTCAGGTACGTCTTGGTCACGAGCAGAACTCGCAGGAGACTCAGGGTTCCCGGAAACGGACAGAGTGTCAGAGACCCGGAGATGGAGAAACGCAGGAAATCCCTCGTTTTATTGCTGATCGTCTCCGGCAATTTCATCCTGCTGTGGGCACCTTTCACTGTGTTCTCTGCGTGGGATCGGATATGCGATCTTACCAGTTTTCTGCTTCCGCCCGAATCTCTGCGAGAACTTGGCATCATTTTGCAGCTTCTGAGCTGTTATACAAACACGGCCCTTTACGCCTTTACACAGACCAAGTTCAGGGTGCAACTAAATAACGTGGTAAAATCCCCGCTCGCTCTCTTTGTAGTGAAGAAGTGGTGACTTAGCGGTGTCTCCCGACACCCAACCCACCCAATGCCTCCCTGCGCCGAATCCAACTAACGTTTATACATTGTGGCGACTTCCTGTTCCTCTGGGACCGGCGTTGTCCTTCTTCCATTCACTCCTCTCAAGGGCCCCTAACATAGCAGGTTCACAATGCACTTCCCTCATTCTCCAGCCCATCGTCCCATTTCTGCCCAACAGGTCTCAGTACATTTTTCCCCACAGTTGCACCGTGCAGTACTTCTGACTGCCCGGATACATTGGTCCATCTGCAAATGCCGTACTCTTGCGAGGGCGTCTGTGTTCCCGAAACATCCTGTTCATTCTCGACAGTGGTGACTGAATTGCTACTACAAACCATTGAAGACTGAATTAGTGCTGCTTCCTGCACCCACGCTGAGCTCGTCAATTTCATCTACGTTGCCTACAACTTCCCAGAACGCCCTCAGATCAGTCTGTCCCATTTTTTCTCCGCTCTTGTCTGTCAAACTTTCGGTCCGGAATTTCAGAGATAGACCATTCAAGACATCTTTAACAAAGCTTAGCTACTGACTCCCACAGTTATAGTGAAGATACCACCTGCCACATGGACAATCGCCCAAGTGCTGTTCCATTCTATAATTTCATTGGATGTGAATTTCCTCTCAAGATATTTTATAGTAAACGGAGGCTCCCTTCAGCCCGATCAATGCTGCCATCAGCAATGTCTGTTGCTCTTCCTGCAGGTAACATCACTCCATCCCACCCAGAATAATAGAAGGGATTGGATTTCTTTGCCTTCAGTCAACAAGCCACAAGCCTCTGCATAAAAAATATTGTCATGTAACTTCCACCACCTCCATAGCGACTCTACCACTAGGCACGACCTTCCCTCCCCTACATCCTTCTCCGAAGATCGTTCTCCACACGACTCCATTGTTTACTCGTCGTTGCCCACAATTCTCCCCTATTCCTGTCTCCATTCTCTAGACGTTATTTCCACACGGGCTCTGGCTATTGAAGAATAACGGAGACCACATTGGTAACACACCTCATTTCCAGCCTCAGTTCCTTTGCGAAAAATAAAATGTCGATTATCCATCCAGCTACAATCGAAAAAACCCATTTTCTGCAATTATGTCATTTATAATCCCTGTCAGACCAAGATATAATCGGGGCCGCGGACGAAGTTGTTCTGAAAGTCGTCATGAGCTTAGAGGAGAGTTAATTAGGGACAAGGGCCCCATCGAGTGACCACACTTACTGAGGAAGATATAGGCAATTGACATTCACTTTTGTTATTGAAATATTATCGGGAATGACCTTGAAGTCTGACAGAAAATCTCGCTGTAATATTTTTGATCTTCACAATAACGTTGCTCCTTGTCCTGTCGCATCACTAACATAACGACAATATCTAAATTTAAACACGTCCGGTAGCTGAACAATACTACTAAAGACGTATCGCAGATATCACCAGCAGGAATGACACTGGTTCTCCAGTCCCAACAGATTATTTTCGATCAAATGTATTGAATTTGCAATTCTGGCTTATCCGGTAACAAGTACAGTGCCTATAGAAGTATTCACTCCCCCACACTGTGAATACCATTGTAGCATGGACACTCACATGGATCTCAGGTATGCCTTCATCTTGGCCGGCTACGTGGAACAGTGTCTGTTCCGAGCTACACTCGTGTTACTCCCCAACTGTCCTGCGCTACATCGACTACTGCATTGGTCTGTCTGCGGCACGCATGCGGAGCTCATCGTCATCAACTTCGCCTCCAACTTAGACCCTGGCCTCAAATTTACTTGGTCCATTTCCGATAGCTCCCTTCCTTTTCTCGGTCTCTGTCTCTACATCTAGAGACATCATATCTACCGTTGTCTACTGTAAATCCATCGTCTCTCACAGCTACTTGGACTATACCTCTTCCCATTCTGTTACTTGTGAAAATGCCAGCCGCTTTCACTAAATTCCTCCCATCTCCTCGGCCAGTGCTATCAGGATGAGGCTTTTCAGTTCAGATCAAAGAAGCTGTCCTTCTCCTTCAAAGAAATGGGCTTCCCTTCCTCCAGCATCAATGCTATCCTCAGCTGCATGTCTTCCATTTCCTGCGTCTGCCCTCTCACTACCCTACCGCTGCCCCACCTAGGACCGGAACAACTTGTCCTCACCGGCCATCCCTCCAGCCTCGGCGTCCAGCACATAATTATCCGTAACTTCAGTCATCTCCAACGGAATCACACCGCCATGCGCATCTTCCCTTCCCCCTCCACAATCTTAGATTTCCACAGGGATGAGACTCCGTTGTCCATTCGCCCCTCGCCACTGATCTCCCTCCTGTCTCTTATCTTTGCAAGCTCAACAACTGCTACACCTGCCCCTACATACTCCCTGATTGACATTTAGGTCATCAACCTGTCCTTCCAGGTGAGACGACACTTCAGCTGTGAGTCTGTTGTGGTCATTGATTGTATCTGCTGCTTTGGTGTGACCTCCTGTATATCGGTGAGACACGACGTTTATTAGGAGACTGCTTAACCGAGATTATACGCTTCGTCCATCAGAAAAAGCGAGACCTCCCACTTAAATTTCACTACCATTCCCATTCCGACATGTCTGTCTATGGACTTCTCTACTCTCGGGATGAGGCCACAGTTATTTTGGTGGACCATCACCTTATGGCAGGAACGTCAGTTTCTCGAATTACCAGTAATGTTCTCCGTCTTCAGCAGTTCCTATTCCCATTTCCCTCTCTAAACTTATCTCCGCAAGTGCCCGTCACTCCTCTCTGGTTCCCTCTCCCCATTTTCTTTCTTAAATGGTATTTTGTCCTCTCCTATTAGACACCCCTTCTCCACCCTGCACTACTTTCAGCGATCAACTCCCAGATTTTTACCTCTCCAATGTCCCCATCCTGATTTCACATATTCCCTGTGATTCTTCCTGCCTTTCCCCCACCTACTAAATCTGCCACCAAATATTTTGTCTCCTGTCCTAATGAAAGGTCTCGGCCCGGTACATTTTCCATAGATGCTGAATTCATCCAGCATTCTGGGCGTGTTTCTCAATAAAGAGAACTCGGTGACTATTTGGTTGAGTAGAGGGTGTAATGCCCTGGTTCAGATCTTTAATGTTATGCTATATATATTTACTTTATTAGTTCTGTAAGAGCAGCCTCTTCTGCTTCCAAACTGTTTGGTTTACTGTTGAAAGTAAGTGATGATGAGGAATCCGGGCCATCCAAATACAATACTAGAACTGGGGGGAGATTTTTGTTGAGGGACTCCAGGGTCCGTCTTGAGGCTTTTTCTCGGTGGGACATGAAGAGAGTAAACGCTGGGGAAAACCGATCGTAGGATACGACCCGGATTATTCGAGATGGATTGCGACCGACTTAGGGAAGGTGGTATGAGCTTTCACGCAACCGACGGACCAGTCCGTGAGTGCAGAGTCGTTCACGCTGAGCTCCTACTTGTAAATATTTGACTGGTTTTAATACTTCATTTTTTTTCCGCTTTATTTACTGACCTTTAAGTTAAGATTCATAAATATAATTCCTTTAATTGTAAGTACTGTGCTGTCTGCTATTTCGTTCCACTAATTTGTAACAAGGTAGCACATTACATAGCATCTACGCAAACCGATGTTTAATGTTGGGGACTGTCTCAATCTCTTTAGTTGTTCCGGAATGGAAGACGGTATTCCCTAGACTTAGGAAGCTAAAGAAACCAGGGGGCTTGTCCGGGATCGATTTAGTTCGATAACTTGTGATCGCCCTGAGCATTGATAGAGTGTGTTGTGTCGTTAACCCTATGTTAAACTATCGTCCGGTACTATTTCCGATACGTGGTTAAGGATGCTGCAGGGAGGGAGGGGTCGTCAGCTGACTATAATTCCCATGAGGAAGGGAGTGTTGGCGAGCGTGCGGAATCACAAGCCGAGTCTCCCATAGCTGTGGAAGCGGATTTCAAAGGCAGGTTGCTCTCGTTTATTTGCCGGAGCGAGGGGAAGGAATGGTCTGATTCAGAATGTCGAATAAATCTCGAGCGAGGAATGAGGATTCTGAGTTGGAGTCAGCCCTTACCCCCTTGGCCAATAAAAGGCGAATTGCACATGCCTTGGGTACTAGCTATAAAATCTTGTATGTTCTCAAGAGTGAAGACCTCCCCCGAGGGGGAAGAGGAGTCTGAGACTTGGACGGAGCAGACCTATCAGAAGCCGGTTGAGTGACAGTGCTCTAATGACATCAAACACAGCGATTGTTTGAAAGTTTTAAATGGGCCGGCTGCTGACGGAGGGAGAATCGTACAGACACAGAACCCTTTGCTACCTCTGCAAGCTACACGGAAGCGATAGACAGTGTGTTTGGCGCGACAGGAAGCCCAGTGGGTTTCAGGACATGCTTCAGGAGGAAGTTGGAGAGAACTTTCTGAAAACATTCTCCATCACCCTGTGTTCCGAGCTGCTTTTGAGGAATTGCGTGGCCTTGCTGGGCAGGATGATGAGCATAAACGGGGGATTCTGTGAAGCACTCAGTCCCAACGGGTCATGTTACGGTCTGGGGAAGTACTGTTCCTACAGTGACTGGAAAACCCAAATTTCCCGGAATACCTGACGCCGAGTTCTTCTTCTTGGATGCTCCAAAAGACCACGAAGAGGAGTCATGCTTACCAGATGGGATGCGGCAGAAGCCCTCGGTTAAACAGGTGAACGGGATGGCAGTGATTGTCAGGAAGACTTCTGAGAGGAACGGCAGACTCAGGAGGGGGATGCCTTTGGCACCTCTGTTTCTGGTTACGGAAATGTCTAACGTCTCTGTGAGACAGGCCAGGGAGAAAACCTTACCGAAAAGCGAAAAGTTGATTCCCTAGTCATTCAGCTTTTGTGACTCCCCCCTACCAGGAGATTGAAAGAAGATTTTGAGTCTGGAAAGTGTATTTTCTTTGACGAGTCTGATGTGGTTCTTCCAAGAGCACTCCCCACGTCTCCGGATAACCGAGGACACCCTGTTCAGCGAAAGGTCCCGGCAACCGGCTCCTACAGAGCAGGACGACATTCGGTATCATCTGTGGAAGCTGAAGGAAGCCGGCATCATCAGTAAGTACAAAAGCGCCTCTGCGTTCGCATTAACAGTGGCCAGGAAGAAGAACCGGAAGGTATGGAAATACAGGCGAACTTGCATCACAGCCAGTGAACTGATCAAGGTCGGCTTAGGTTAAAAGAGTCAAAGCCTGGGATCCAATTGCATGCGTTAGGTTCCTGAAAATAGATTCGCAGGCTTGTGATGTCTGGGATATAAACATTTTTTCGAGGAGTTGGGGCAGGGCGTAGGTCAGAGTTTTATTTTTTTCTGAGTGATAGACAGAGATGACAGGGTTTTAAAGGCGAAATTGCATATTCTTGTAGACAACATTAGTCAAAGAGACTGATATTTCTTTGTTTCCGGCTATCTTTCTTATCTCTCTCTCCCTCCCTCCATCCCCCCTCTCTCCACACTGCAATACACAGGCATAGATAAACGCAACACAAACAGACGCTGCAAATTCCACACCTCATGACAGGCACTCACCTGCACACATGCATGCGTGCGCTCCAAACCCGGGCTGTACGCACTGACAGCCTCACAGAACACGCCCCATTCATCATCGACTGAAATGTTTAGTTGGAATACTAGAACACAGCAAAATTGTCCTTGTTCACGAGTCGGTGCTTTTATCTGAGAGTATCTCCATGTTTCCGCATTCGCTGTGCCAGTGACCAGAAAGAAGGAGGAAGTTCAGTCCTTTCGGAATTGTATTTCTTTCAGGTTCTTCCTCGTACTCCCCTTTGTCCTCGTTCATCAAGTTATCAAGTTGTGTTTTATCCTCTTTATCAGGACCATGCTGGTAAAGAACATGACATGAACATTGACTTCTCTAACTTCCTCTAATGACACTCAACCCCTTCTTACCCCATCCCTGACATATTTAGTTGTTTCATTTTTCTTCTGTCTCTCTGCCCATCACTCTGCCTGTTCTCCATCTCCCTCTGCTGCTCCCGTCCCCCCTTCATTCTCATTAGGCCTCACGTCCCATGATCCTTTACCTTCTCCAGCTCTGTATCACTTCTGTCAATCACCTTTCCAGCATTTAGCTTCATCCCACCCCCTCCGGTCTTCTCCTATCATTTCGCATTTCCCGCTCCCCCTCCTTTTTTCAAATCTCTTAGTATCTTTCCTTTTAGATGCTGCCTGGCCTGCTGTGTTCCACAAGCATTTTGAGTGTATCGTTCGAATTTCCCGCATCTGCAGATTTCCTCGTGGGTACTTTGCATTTGCCTTCACCGGTGCACTGGTCATGGTCTCTCCGGAAACACTTGATTATGGTAGGGTCCCGGAGGACTGGAGAATTTTAAATGTCACTGCACTCTTTAAGCGGAGAGAAAGTCAAAAGAAAGGAAATTACAGGCCACAGCTTCACCTCACTGCTTGGGGAACTGTAGGAATCTATTATTAAGGATTCGGATTCGGGGAGCTTGGAAAGTAATGGTACAATAAGTCGAGGTCAGAATTGTTTATGTAAAAGGAAATCTTGTCTGAATAATCTGTTAGAGTTCTTCGAGGAATTGATAAACAGAAAGCAAAGAAATGAAGCAGCGGATGTAATTTACTTGGACTTTCAGAAAGCATTTGATAAGCTGCCAAACATGAGCCTGCTTCCTCCGGCGTTGCAGCAATGTTACTGGCTCAGGTATCGGAATAGCGGACAGGCCGGAGGCAGCGGGTGTGAGTGAAGTGGCTGCCGGTGACTAGTGGTGTTCCTCAGAGGTCAGTATTGGGACCGCAAATTTTTACGTTGTTTGTTCATGATTTAGATAATCGAATAGCTGGCTTTGTGGCAATGTTTGCAGACGATACCGATATAGTTGGAGTGTTAGGTCGTGCTGAGGATAATGCGCTCGCAGAATGACTCAGACAAATTGGAAGTACGGTCAAAAAAGTGGCAAATGGAATACAGTGTAGGAAAATGTAAGGTTAAGTATTTTGGTAAAAGGAACAATGGTGCGGACTATTATCTAAATGGGGTGAATTTACAAACATCAGACAGCTGGAGTGACCTAGGAGTCCTCGTACAGGAGTTAAATTTACAAATTAAGGCTGTGGTAAAGAAGGCAAATGAAATGCTCTAATATATATCAATAAGAACAGGCTATCAGAGCAAGGAGATTATGCTAAGACGTTATAAGACACCAGTCAGGTCACAATTGAAGTATTGTTAACTGGTTTAGGTCCGCATATCTCAGAAAGGATGTATTGTCATTGTACACATTCCAGAGGGGTGTCACGAGGACGATTCTGGGAATAAATTTGAGAATATGTGAAGAGCGTTTGGCAAAGTTGCGACCGTAGTCACTGGAATGTAGAAGAATACGTGGAGGAGTGTCTGACTGAAACTTCTGGTATGCAGAAAGGATACAATAAGATGGATATCGAGAGGATGTCTCCTATGGTGTGGTGTTCAGATATAGTGAACACAGCCTCAGAATTGAGGGGTACATTTTTATAGCCGCAGAATAGTGAAATTCTCTGCGGCGGCGGCGAATGCCAATTCCGCCAAATACGTGGGTACACTTAAAGCGGAAGTGATTCGTTTCCTGATTGGACAGTGTATCGAAAGACATGGCGAAAAGGTAGGACCATGGGTTTTGAGTGTGTTCCGGGACTAGCCTTGATGGAACGGCGGAGCAGACTCGATGTATTACATATCCTCAATCTGCTCTTACGTTTGCTGGTCTTATGTTTTCTTCGTCACTTTACCCACGGTCACTCGAACTCGCGGCTTCTTCCTGCTGGTCATGTACTATGCCACCTTTCGGACACGACGCAACCGTCATTTATACAGGGCGATGGACAGGGGCTGAATTAAATCTTCACCTTCCCCGTTGTCATTCTGTACAAGTATTTAATTATCATTTCTGATGTGCTACTAATGAATATTTTAATAGACGTTCTATTCTATGACTTCGTATGGTGATGTTTCAGATTGAAAAAAAAGCCGTGAAGTTCATAGCTAGAAGGATAACGGGAGCCTCTTCTATTTAAATCTGGAAGGTACATGTCTCTGCAGAAGTGAGGTGATGTAGGCAGAAAATCTGCGCAAGGCTGCGTGGCTCCGAACACATGGTGTAATGTGAAGAAATTTGGAGGACCCGAGGAACCCTGGGAAGCACGTGGGCAGATTTCTGAATATCCGGGTATTGTTCGGTCTGTCACTCAGCAGACGGATGGGAATTTGTCCTTGTTGGGTGACGGCACTGATTGCTGGAGCAGATAACTCTGCTAGTACTATTTGAACGTAAGATTTTCCCACTTTTCAACCGCTGTGTACGTACAATCAGTCTATTTACATAGTTAATCTGATGTATTTTCCAGCACATTAAAGAGTGAATTCTGCACTGTATTTTATAGTATTGCGTTTATATTTTGTATTTATTGTGCTTTTATACGTAATGCACTTTATAAAGCTCATCTGTTTCGAGTAATACTCGTTTCGCTTTCCTTAACGCTCGTAGACTGAGGAATGGCAATAACCAATCCCAAATCTTGAGAAATCATATAGGGTTGTAGTCACAGAAAGGTACAGACAGATGAGAGAGGGTAAAATAATGCCGAAAGCGCACAAACGAAACTATAGTTGGCCGCATTCGAGGACTTTTACGAGGAGATTTTTCGGTGTTTCTGAGACTAGATTATTCAATGAAAATTATTGAACTAAATTCAAATCAACGCTGGTAAGAGATTTTAACCTTACGTGGCAGGGTCATCACTCCCTGACCCATGATATTTAGCAACTTCACAATAAGCACAAAAATGCGTGGCCGAGCGACTATTCTAGTTGCTGGTTCAGTACAGTTATTGAATGGTTAACAGTGGAGTGTGCGTTGGTGAGGGATGAGTGATATCAGAAATGAAAAGTCAGAACATCATTTTGAAACCCAGTACATGAGTATAAAGGGACATTCAGACACAGGATAACGTTTACCGTTGTCAGCTCTCTGCAATACAAATATATCTGTCAGGGCAATGCATAGAGTTGACAAAGAGAAAGCTTTCAACGAGGATCATTGATTACAAGGCAGAATCTGAGAAAAGTATGGGTACAAGGTAAGTCATCTTTAAGCAGACTTGGTAGGATTCGCCACGGAGTCAAGGACTTCAATTATTTTTTTTGGGGTGGACGTTGATGTGGAGTCGGGGACAAAGGCTCCGGACACAGGAAAATGTAATTACCACTGGCGATTGAAGTATGGCTGGCAGATATATCTATTCGGCAGATATATCTAGTTATTTGTGCTCTTATTTTACCAGCGTCGCAAATGAACCTCCTTCTGTGATAGAGCAAACGAAACAGGATTCCGCTGGTAGCATATTACCTTCATCTTCTGTCTCCAGTTAGTGTAGATTCCAACGAGAGGCTTCGAATGCAAAGGAGCTACACCTCTCCTCAGGTAAAGCAACGCAGATTGGCCACATGGGTAGTAGTTCGGGACAAGGAAGGGTACCTGGCCAGCGTATACATCTTTCCCAGGTATTATATTTTCTATTCTTTAGTTGATTATTGCTGCGGGGAGGGAAGAGTGCATCTGGGTAAATTAGTAGGTGTATATACAGCTTTTCGGTTGTGTAAACGGACGTGTTTTAGTTGATACAGTAAGTACAGAATGCGTCTCTGCCTAACTGATCATTATCATTAAGGGGCAATCCTTCACGCAGTCTAAATTGGTGCCATGAAGGCAAAGCATCATGCACCGAATGGGCTATCCAACATATAATGTTCTCCGTTCGAATAAATCTTCACGACATCTGCAACTTTAATAACCCATGCACTAGCTAATGAGCTACTATGATAAAGTGACTACTGAACGATTGCTGCCATGATGGTTCAGGTTGCACTGTAGTGTTCGTAATGTGACAGGATATGTATTCGTATGTATGCAGAATATTATCGCTCAGTAGCTCTGGTTTTGGCATTATTGTGTACAGTGTTTGTTTCACTTCATGACCCCTGACACCTGTAATTTTCATCATACCACTTCTGTGCAAAATACTTATTTAGTCTGTCCGTCATTTCATTATCACCCATTACTAACTCTCAATCATCGCTTTCCAGCCGTCCAATTTGCACTGTCGCCACTCTTTTACACCGTATGTATGTAAAGAAACCTTTGACATCCTCTACAGTATTATTGGCGAGCATAACTTCTTATTCTTTCTCTAAATTCTTAATGACTTTTAACAGTTGCCTTCTGTTAGCATTTAAAAATGTGCCGGTCATCTGGCTTCGCACAAATTCCTCCTTTGTTGCATTATTTCTCTATGCCTATTACGTTGGCTTTTGACTTCTCTTCTTCGTCAACGTTTTATCATCTTGCCGTTAAAACTCATCTTTTCTTTCGGAAGTATATATCCTGTGCTTTCAAATTCCTTTCGAAAATTACAGCCAAGTTTGTTCTACTGTCACAGCTGCCTGTGTTCTTTTCCAATGAATTCTGGCCAGCTCCTCTCTAGTGGCTTGGTAATTCCCTCTACTCTACTGTAATTTTGATGCATTCCACTTCAGCACCTGTTTCTCATATTTCAGATTGAATTCGAACATATTGTGATCATTTTCACCAAAGACGCTTAATAAATTGCCCTTTTGGTAGACATCTTCTATCTCATTTTGTAATTTCTAGACCGCATTCTTACTCTTGTTTGGATGGTGTGTATCTAACTCACATCAAAGTCTTTAACCCTTATACTTCGTTAGCTTTATTCGCCCTGATTCAATGCTTTTAAGGTTTTGTAATGATAGGATTATATTTTTAACCATCAGAGTGACACCTCCCAAGATAACCTCTTGCCTGGCCTTTTGCTCCAATGTGTATCATTGACATTAAGCTCCTAGCTATAACCTTCTCTCAGAAAGAATTCAATGATTCTTACAAACACCGTATACACGTATGCCAATACGCAACAGTACGTGCATTCAAATATAAGGCCTTCAGTCCAGTATTCACTCATTTCTGTTTTGTCCTCCTTTTACATTACGACTCATCTTCTTGAATGCAATTTTGTTTAAACCCACACAACTCCAGCCTACCTGGCCGCAAAGGACATTAGACCCTTTGGATTCTATTGTAATGCACGTTCCTTTGGTACTGGTTGTCACCTCTCTAGAAGCTCCTGCACAAACTCACATATAATCGCACTTTAATCTGTAATGTCAATGAGCAAATCGGCAATAAATTGCCTCTGTGTTGGAGGACCCCAGCAATAATTGCCGTCTGCATTCAATGGTCGCGTAACCATGACGTGTGGTATGTACCAGCTGCTCATACGGCCATCCCCCAGCACCCTCCATGACCGCATGTGAACTTGATCGATGTGTCGGATGGGAGTAGTGGGTTAACTATGTTCAAGTGTGACCTGCAGGATAGCGGAGGAAAGGAGCGCTTGCATCTCTTTTATTTGGTCTATTTGCAGAAAAATAGTTCCGGACATTGGTCAGTGGATAAGTGGATAGATAACCTAAAGTCTGAAAGGAGGTGCAGCTTGTATTCAGAGTTGCAGGTAATGGAACACCCCGGGGAACGTATGAATTTGGAGTCCACCTCACTCACAGCTTTATGCAGATGTATTATTTTCTGATTTTCCTAGCTGAGATTGATATAGTAATTATAATTGATAACAAATACAGAATGCATGTAAACACGTCTAACTCATTCAAACACACAGTATTGTGGCGAATGCTACAAATAAATATTCAGGTTCGTTTTCCTTCAACCAGGCCGTGTACAACAACAGACAGAAATATTGCACATTACAAATCAGTTTAATTACAGTCAGAAATAAATGTAGTTATCCCGTTCTAGTTCAACACATGCAGAAATATGGAATACGCCACGTGTGTATGAAATAAAACAACATACATTATTACAAAGAGTTTGCAATAATCAAAATTTTTGCACTAATTGGAATAAATATTCCAATGAAGAGGTCTCTGCAAAAGGGGAAGGATGTGAAACACAGCCTTGATGAATCGGGCAGAAGTCTCCGCTAATCACTATCAGACACATCCCTCCGACCTCTCGGACAGTCACTCCCGAGAATGGAACTAGAAAACAGCGGACAAGAAGCAAACTGTCCGATTACGGGTTCTTGATTTCAATAAGCAAAATATTCTGTACTTTCAAAACAGGTCACTGCTCACACTAAAGTTGTCATTGCTTCAATGACAACATTACTCTCACTGATGTAGGACCTCAGCCCATTGTACAGAGATGATGATCTGAGAACTGGCCAGGCTTCTGACGTCATTGCTCTTCCCCGACCATCGTTGACCATGCTAATGATGTTGTTGTCTCTGGAGTCATAAATCTGACCACAGTGATTATGTCGCAACGTATCCTGGTCACCGACTGAAATGCCTTGCAAAGACACCAATATTTTAAATTCCGCCTCTGCGCATAGAATTTAGTTGGAGAATTATCCTCTCCTTTTATGATCCCTTCAGTCAGCTGATGTTCGGTTATCCAGATGAAAGTGATAAGCTAAGTGTAATACTGATTTCTGTACGTTACTTCTTTCGTTGTTAACTGCGTGGACTGCAATGGCAAAACTAACCAAAATGACAGTGTATCTAGCAAAACCGTGAGAAAATTATTCCAGATGCTCCTGTCCTGCAGCTTCGCCGCTAATCTCTGAAGTAGTATAACCACCTATATGCTATTGTGGCTTTTTCCTTGAAGGTGCAACTCATATGTGGTTATTATAATGCCAATAGATTGTAATTTGCCAAAATGCATCTGCTCGTGTTTCTATATAGATAAACCACGACGGACTAGTTATGAAATTATATCAAATGAATAACTATAGATTGATCATGCTTTTACAGATCGACGACGGAACAAAGAGAGTGAAGATCGCAGTAATGCAATTTGGTGTAGACACGTTACTCCTTTCAACTTTAGCCTCCGCGGCGATAATATTTCAAACTCTACGTGTGTTCCATAAACTTACATACTGGATAAATCATAATCAGCATTTTTTTCATCATATCCGGCGGTGGAACTAATGAACACGGGACAGCATTCTCACCCTGCGAGACGTGTTTAGACAATAAAATTGTACAAAGGAATTGATACTGCAGAGGGATCTGAGGAAAATCTTTTCTAAACATGGGCCAGAAGTAAACTGGGACGCAAGACTAAAGTGAATGTTGTAGCCGGTGAACACAAACCATTGAGAAATATTCAATTGGGAAGGTTACCAAGTAGGAGAAAGGCAACTTGCTTTCCCTTCTGGAAACTGACAGCTTTCACAGGCGTAGATTATTAAGTAAAGGGATCCTGCATACCAATAATTATATCAGCCCCGGATCTCAGATACAAATCGCTAAATATGCAAAATTAGAACTAAAATGATGTTTAATCTCAGAGCCATTTGTTGTGAAATGTGTTGTTAGGCGGCAGCAGTACTTTGCAATGCATAACTATAAATCAAGAAAATCTTGGTAAAAATAGTTAAAATATTTAGTACAAAAATGCGAGGATGGTTTCGCTTACCTTCTTGATAGTCCATTACAGCGGCAAACCAACCGCTTGTGATTCATGCACAACCACTCGCAAGTCCCCAGCATATCGGCATGGTTCATTTTCTTTTACCATTTAAAAATAATGTGCTCTTTCATGTTTCCTATCAAAGTGGATGACTTCGCAGTTACCAATACTGTACTTCATCTAGCAGACACTTGCCCACTAACAACCTATCGATATCTCTCTGCAGAAAATCCCTATCTTCTGTACAATTTGAATTTCCACTCAATTTTGTATCATCATCAAACTTAGATATACTACTTAGTCGGACTCCTCTTCCAGATGGTTAACTTAAATCGTGAATTATCAATAAAGCCTCCACTGTAACTTCTGCCACTTCTTTCAGTATTCTCCGATGCACTCGAAAAGGATCAGGGGATTTATGTATTAACTGACCTACGAGTTTGCTGAGGAACTATCACATCATAACATCCATAACATCTCTCTTTGCATGGTGGACGTTTCGTCTACCGTGAAAACCGACATTAAATAGTCATTCAAAGCCTCTGTCATTTTTTCATTACCCAATATCAGTTCCCGCTACTCGTCTTCCAAGGAACCTATGTTGACATTTAAAACCCTTTCCGGCTTTATATATTCAAAAGAATATTTCTGCGAGTTATTTTCATAATCTAGCTTTTTTTATTGCTTACTTTTTCTTCTCTGTCGATTTTTTAGGTTTTCCCAATTCTCCAATTTCTCAATACTCTTTACGACTTTGGATACAAGAGCTTTTAATTCGATGCTTTCTTTTATTTCCTTACTTATCCAAGTCTGTCCCTGCCCAGCCTTGATATCCGTGCTTTTAACTGGAATATACTTTTCTTGAGCAGCGTTAAAACTCTCTGCGAATGACTTCCTCTGTTCCTCAGACTTCCCAGCATATAGACTGTGTTCCCAGTCCACTCTAACCAAAGCCCTCCTCATCCCACTGGTGCCTCCTGTGTTTAGTCTTAATACATTGGCTTTAGATCGGGCTATTACACACTCCATTTGGCTGCGAATATCAATCATACTGTGATCACACTTTCCAACAGGATCCCTAACTAGACCATCTCTAATAATATTTGTCTCATTTCACGGGCCAGATCTATGATCTTGTAGCTTCAGTCACATGCTGTTCAAGAAAGCTATCACGGACGCATTCTATGAAGTCCTCTTCAAGACGTTCCTCCCCTATCTATGTGCAAGTTGAAGCCCCAATGATACCTACTATTCCATTTTTAAATGTTTCATATATTTCTCCGTCTATTCCCTGTGCCATTGTAATGTAATTATTCGGTGGCCGATGGACAACACCCACCGGTGTTTGTTTGTTTGTTTTTTTTTTTTTGCTTTACTATTCCTAATCTCCACTCAAAGGGATTCAACATTCTGCTCCTTAGTTCGTATATGGTCTCTCAACACCGCCCCGAACTCATCTTTAATTAACCGCACTTACCCACTTCACTTAATTCCTGTCTGTCCTTCCGTATTGACCAATATCCCTGACTATTTAATTCCCAATCCTGCACACCCTGCAGCCTGGTCTCTGTATTGAAAGTAAAGTGTCCTTACACTCATCGTGCTTTTAAGATCCTGCAATTATTTACAGTACTTTATTGCACTTGCTTTTCTTGAGACTACTAACGTTATTTTCTTCATCACCGAGAGAGTTTGATCAGTGAATCCTTCGAAATCTTCAGGCGTTTGTGAGTTTTAACAATTACGGGTACTTTTTTGTGGAAGTATGGTTGATGTATGCACACGATTGGCATCTCAGGCTTCCAGGATATGAACATGAAGCTAAAGATTAAATTAAGTGAAGGGAAGTGTTTCACGCGTGACTGTGGAGAACTTCATGGTTGTTTACAGAAGATATATCTATGTAGAAAACGACCCTCTCTTCTCTGTCCAATTTAAAAATGAATCACCCAAATTGCAATTTTACGATATTTAAAATTACAATGTAAATTTATTAACAATGACCATGTATGTCACCATAAATGTAGAAGAGTGAGATACATTTGCTGGCCAGCATATTCAATCAACCATTAACCATTGTAGAAACAATGAAAGGCGGCACCAACACGGGTAGTATATCCCGTGTGTAAAAAACAACGATTTGTGGCATATAGCTCCTAGCTATTTTCTCCTGAAACATACAACATCACATGCACGTACGCCAGTCTGTGACTGTGTTACAAGATCTTCTGCCATGTTTTGTATAACTCGCGCATTCAAATTTCACGCCTTAAGTCTGCCATTTCGATTTTGTCCAACTATTAAGTTTCAACTCATCCCCTTGCTTGCAATTTGCCGAAACAACAGCACTTCCTCGTTCGGGGTCTCACTACACATTCCATCTGATTTGTCAAATTAATACTGTTTCTTCAGCATTATCATGGCGGTTCACAGTCCACTGACAAATTAACTTAAACCCGCACAAAACAGTCCGGCCTACCTGCCCGCAAGGTTATCAGACCAATAAAACATAGGAGCAGAATTAAGTAATCTGGCCCACCGAGTGTGCTTCGCTATTCAATCATGGCTGATCCTATTTACCATCTTTCTGATTTCCAGCGAGTACGGACCCAGAGCTTTCAAACGTTCCTCGTATGATAACCCTTTCAATCCTGGAATCATTCATGTGAATATTCGCTGGACGCTCTCCAACGCCAGCGCATCTTGTCTAAGATTTGGGTAACAAAACTGTTCACGATCCTCCAGTTGAGGCCTCAGCCATGTCTCATAAAGCCTCAGTATCACGCTGTTGCTCTTTTATTCGAGAGCTCTTGAAATCACTGCTAACATGGCATACTCCTTCTTCACCACCGACTCAACTTGCAAGTTCCCGTGCAGGGAGTTCTGCTCAAGGACTCGCAAGTCCCTCTGAATCTCAGATTCCCCGTGAAGACAATGGCCCGCACGGCTATTTCTACTATTAAAGTGCATGACCATGCATGCCCTAAATGTGTTCCTTTTGTCACATTCTTGCCCATTCTCCTAATCTGGGTAGATCTTTTGCATCCTGTTTCCTCAAAACTGCATGACCCTCCACCAATCCTCGTCTCCTCCACAAACGCGGCAACAATTCCATCATCTAAATCATTTATATACAGTATAAAAAAAGCGGTCCCAACAACGCCACCTGCGGTACACGACTAGTCAATGGCAGCCAAATAGAAAAGGATCCTTTTATTCCCACTCGCTGCCTCACCAATCAGACAATGTTCTAACAAAGGACGTTTCACCTCGCGGGTTCAAGAGTAACCCGTCCCTTTTGTCCTGGTCGTACCCTACCACGAATCGCCTCCGCAATCTCATTCAAAATCGTTAATGCCGCTGATCAATACGGAAACAAATCACCCCTGTGTTCGATGACCCGAGCGATGTTTAGGACCCTACAGAGACTGTCTGTCTGGCGTCAGTGGTCGTTAACCCAGTACTTGTGATATGTAGAACAACGGCCATCCTTCATCAGCTCCCATGGCTGCACGTGGACGTGACTGGTGGTGTGGGGTTTTTCCATGATCAGGGGCTACAGCTTGCTCAAGTGTCACCTGAAGGCTAGCGGAGTGAAGCAGCGACTTACAACATTTTTATTTGGTCTATCTGCTCAAAATAATTTCGAACATTTTCTCAGAGTGGATGAAGAAGAGAAAGTATGAAAAGAGGTGCAGCTTGTATTCAGTGATGCGGGTAATGTAACACACTGGGGATCCGAAGAATATTGAGTCTCCAGCACCTGCAGCTTTATACAACTGCTGCTTATTCTGATCTCACAAAATGGCAGTACCACAGTAAACAGAATTTTCTAAATATACTCTATACCCTGAAACATACATAAACACTTAAAAAATTGAAACGATTGCCGCAAATAATTGTTCAGGGCTGTGTTGTTTCAACCAGGCTGTGTACAACAACAAAGAGAATTACTGCACATCGCAAATCCGATTAATTGCAGTCAGAAATAGATACAGTTAACTAATTGTAGTCCTGCACAGGCAGAAATACGCCACGTGCTGCTATAAGATGACAATAAGAGATGTGATTATTAAAGATTTTGCAATAATTTGAAATACTTGGACCAATAGGAGTAAACATTTCAAGGCAGAGTTCTCTGCAGATGGGGACGGATGTGAGACACAGCCTTGATGAATCTGCCGGAAATCTCCATTAATCACACTCAGAGTCATTTCTCTGGCCTCCAGGAGAGTCAATCCCTGGACTGGAACTGCCGAACAGCGGACACGAACAGGCACATTGAATGCAATGCTAGAAAGTCAGAACAATGACGGGTTATTGAATGCGATATGTAGAATGGTCTGCACTTTGAAAACATGTCACCGACCGAACCGATGTTGTCATTGTAATTTTGGATGTCAGCCAGCTCAGTGAGCTGAGATGATGAAATCTTGACCGGCCAAGATTCCGACGTCCATCGTGACGATGATAACGTTGTTGCCTCTGGAGCCTTAATACTGACCACAATGATTTGTCTCTGGAGCCTTAATACTGACCACAATGATTTGTCTCTGGAGCCTTAATACTGACCACAATGATGATGGAACAGCGTGTCCCTATCATTCACTGAAATGCATTCCTTAGACACCCACATTTTAAAGCCCTCCCCTGTGCATGAAATTCAATTGGAGATTCAGCAACTCCTTCATTCAGCTGATAATGATGAGCTGGATCAAAGTCGCCAGTAAATGCCGTCCTGTATTCTGTGTATTACTGCCCCATATAACTGAATAGTTCACAAACCAGTGGGAAAATTAGTCTAAATGCTACTCTCCTATAGCTTCAGGGCTAATCTCAAAGGCAGGATCTCCGCTTACGCCGTACACCAGTTTGTTTTCTTTATGTTAAAGGTGTAACTGATGTGTTTTTGCTGCAATGCCAATCGATTGCAATTTGTCAAAATGCACCTGCACAAGAGAAAGTCTGCAGATGCTGAAATCCCAGCAGCACAAACAAAATTATGGAAATATCAGCAGGCCAGGCAATATCTATGGTATAGAGTACAGTCGACATTTCGGGGCGAAACCATTCGACAAGACTGGAGGTAAAAAATGCTGAGTGGATTCGAAAGGTGGGGTGAGGGGAAACAGAAACGACAGACAATAGGTGAAACTTGTAGGTGGGGGGATGAAGTAAAGAGATAGGAAGTTGATTGGTGGAAAGGCAGAAGGCCATGGTAGAAAGACAAAAACGGGTGTGGGGAAGAGGACCAGAGGGAGGTGATGGCGTGTAAGGAGCTAATATGTGAGAGGGAGAAAGGACTGGAAATGTTGAAGGGGGAGGCATTACTGGAACTTTGAGAAATCAATATCCATGCCATCAGGTTGAAACCTACCCAAACGGAATATAAGCTATTCTTCCTCCAACGTAAGTGTGGCCTTAACGCGACAGTTACGAAGTCATGGATGAACATATCAGAATGGGAAGGAGAATTAAAATGGTTTGCCACTTGGTGATCCCGCCTGTTCGGGCAGACGGAACATAGGTGCTAGGCGAAGTGGTCTTCTAGGCTACGTCGTGGTCTCAGTGATATGCATCTGGTCTGGTTTCCATATGGGTAAGACACTACACAGCAGAGCGGGAACTGCATGATATGAACACCAAGAGAAATAACTTGTTTTTATCGCTCGGACGGCGGAGTGGAGCGGCTGAAGAACGGAGTAATGTAATTTGGAGGCACAGAGGTTGAACATTTCTAATTTAGCTTCTGTGCAGTCAATATTGCAATATCCACGCGTGTAGCATAAACGTATACACGGGATAAGCATTATTAGTGGTAGAAATAATCAAAACGTGACAGCTTTCTAGTAATGTCGCTGCTACTCGATCACCATCAGTTACAAAGTGAAAGTCTGTCTGTAAACACGTCACTCAGCACAACTATAAAACCAAAGTCGATTTTCAATTATCATTGACAGCGCTTCTCCCTATAGATGCTGCCTGGCCTGCTGTGTTCCACCAGCATGATGTGTGTGTTGCTTGAATTTCCAGCATCTGCAGATTTTCTCTTGATTGCTTTCAATTATCATTGATCGCATTTTCGCCCGTTATGCACGGTTAGTGTGACAACATTCGTATTATATTGAATTGTTAATGCCCGCTCACACCAGCAAATATAACGATTATTCGTTTAGCAATAATACAAAACTGCACAGTCGATACCTCAAATCTGGCATCACTGACGAGATTTCTAGCGCATTAACATTAAGATCATATGATTTTATTTTGTTTTCACAAGAATATCAGTAAACACCCAAGATGTTGCGGAAGAATCCGACAGGAGAATCTAATAATACCTTGACTTCGACTCTGACTGTGGAATGATCTATAGAACATTACACAACGCTGCTTGCCTGACATTTTGTGTGAACAAGAAATATATTTTAATGTAACCTATATACTTTCAAACAAACATTTAGCCCCTTTAAAAACCTTTCTTTTTAATATATTGCGAAAAACAAATCCAATCAAAATGCCCCATCCGCACTTTCTACATTCCTATGATTTAACAGCAGCTCATTGCAAACCACAGAAGAGATTAATAATTGTCCAGAGGAGATGTGCTTCACCAGTTTCTTTTCGATCTCTGCACGCTCGCAGATATGCTATGGTATTAGTCTGGAGAAATTGAAAACAAGACCAGTTTGCAAGTATTTACAAATAAGATGTGAATAGGTTACTGCTCAATTAACAGAATAACACACTTATCCTAATAACTGCTTTAGAACTCTGGTGTTTTTTTTTTTTGGGTTTGTTTTTCTGTGATCTTCAACGGAGGCTAAATTGTTCAAAGTTAGAGCGTCACCTTTGCTTGCCAATGATGCCCCTAGATTAAAGCCGGTTCTGCCATCGATCAGAATCCGGGAAGGACAATTTTAAATATGAATCTAGAAGATTATAAGGTTTGCAGGAAGGAGCTTAAGAATGATATTAGGAGAGCCAGAAAGGGCCACGAAAAGGCCTTGTCAGACTGCGCTTGATGGCTCTGGGCCTGTGTTCACGGGCATTCAGAAGGATGAGGAGAAACAGAGCGCGAACCATCAAAGTTCCTCATATGATAACCTGTTTATTCCTGCAATCATCTTTGTGAACCTCCTCTTGACCCTCTCAAATGGCAGCACACCTTTTCTAAGACGAGGGGCCCGAATGTGATCACAACACTCAAGGTGAGGCCTCACCAATGCTTTATAACTTCCCTAGCACTGACGACAACTCAACCTTTTTGTATTTTGCAGGTTTTTCCCTCATTCCCGTTTGGAATGATGGATGGGTTCTCACCAGTCCTTAAGTAACTCGCCGGTGGCTAGAGAGGTAATATAGAAATTGAGCAAGTCCCCAGCAATCCCTTCACTTGTCTTACCCTGGGTCATCCAACATGGATGAAAGAGAAATGGAGGTTTATGGGGTAGTGTGGATTCAGTACAATTTTTAATTATTATCTTGGTCGGAATTCAGCGAGTGTGCAAAGCATAACCTGCTTTCGCAAAGCAGCACTGACTATCCATAATCAGGTTATGGTTCTCCAAATTGTCGGAAATCCTATTTCTAGGAATACTGTTCAATATTTTGTCAACACTGAAGTAAGACTCACTGGGCATTAATTTACAAGGTTATTCCTACAGCCTTTTGTGAACCAAGGTCTAATATGTTCCACGCTCGAAATCTCTGAAGCTACTTCTGTGGCCAGTGATATCAGAGCCTCAACCAAACATGTAAGGTGTGTTGGCCATTTGGATTCATAACTGGCTTGGCCGTAACAGACAGAGGAATGTAAACGAATTGACTTATTCGAGCTGCAGGTCTGTGGTTAGTAGTGTTCCGAAGGGATCTGATTTGGAACCTCTGCAGTTGCAGATATTGTTGGGGAAGTGGCAGTTGGTGTAGTATCTAGCCAAATATTAAACGTTGCAATTCGACACGGATTCTCAGAGCCGGGAGTCATAGTGGGGATAAGCTCCCATTACCTATAAAGTGTTCCAACTGGGGTCCCTAAGGCAGATTTATGTAATTTACAACATTACTGTGGTAGCCTCTGCGATGACACTGGTGCCAAGATGTACCGACGCCTGCCTTTCCCTTGGACTACATCAGCGATGTGCAAATGGGGAGGACCCTGCGTGTCCAAACTTCCAGCCCAGGCTGCGCCCTGGAGAGCACACAATACACCAGAGACGCAACTCGACTGTCCCCTGGGACCGACGCCTGTCTACTACTAATTATAGCAAGTGTGAAGAGACATTACCCTGTTAAATGAAAGAATCTTAAAAGTGGTGATGAGCAGAAAGATCAAGTTCAATGACCAAGTTCATAATTCCCTTTAAGTGGCTACATTATTTTATCAAGTGGTGAAGAAGACATATAGCATCTTCGCATTTGCTAGTCAAGAAATTGAGTTTAATTGTCAGGAGTTTTTGTTGCAGATTTATAAAACTGAAGTTACGTCACATCTGCAGTATTTCATACAGTTCTCATCACCCCATTATATATAAATGTCAAGGGTTTGGAGAGGGTTCTCGATTAGATTTACCAGTATGTTGCCTGGATTGGAGGGCGCATGCTATAATGATTATTTGGCCAAACTTACGTACTTTTCTCGAAGTGGCGTAGTGGGGAATGCGGGTAGTTTTGGAACAGGTTTTAGCGATGTTTGAGAGACATAGACAAAGTAGACAAACGCTAATTTGTTCCCAGTGTTGAAATATCTACTACCAGAAGCCAGGAATTTTATATGAGAGGAGATACGCTCAAAGGATGGATGAGGCAAGTTCTTTGATACATAATGTTGGGTGGCTGGAATACGCACCAGGTCTGGTGTTGAGGCAGATACATGTTCTATGACTATGTTCTTTAACATTGTTCACTTTACAATGTTTCAATGCGATATTCAGTTCGGCATGTGTTATTTTTATTGTTTGCCATACGGAACTCCAAAACTTCTTTCAGCATTTTGTTCAACTTTGCCGACCCATTCCTCACTTCCAGAAACGATTTCCACACCCAAGTCAATCCCAGCGACTGAGAACCTTTTCCCATCACCAGGCCGAGGAAGAGCCGGGAATCCTCTGTCGGGGTTCCCTTCTCTGTGAGTTCTGTGATTTCCTGTGAACAATGAACTTGTTGAGTGAAAGACAGAGTGAAGGAAAATGGAAATTAAAAAAACAAATATCAGCTCAGTGATGGGACGTCCCAGTGACTTTGAGCACAGGAACAGTCACTGGGCAGCCTTCTCACCTATTCTGTAAATTTCTGGGTTCAGTCATTAGCAACAAAAAACTGTGGAAATTACAAATCAGAATATTATTTGAGTCACAGATCACAAACGCACAGAAACACACCCTTCGATCCTTCTGATTAATGCCGAATTGATTTTCTGCCTCGTCCCATCTGCCTGCACAAAGGTCCTCTGGCCACCTTCCATCAATGTGCTTACCTGACGTACTCTGAAGTGTCGAAATCGAACCCGCATCCACCATTTCCACAGGGAGCTCATTCCGCACTCTCACCAGCTTTGAGTGAAGAAGCTCCCTCCTCAATTCCCCCTAAAATAAATCACATCCACACTAATCTGGAGGAAGAAGGTAGAAGATGGTTTGAAAAAGAAAGCGGGTGTTGAGGGGCAGGTGCCGGAAGGACGAGATAATGGTAGGGAAAGGAAGAGGCCAAGTGTGGAGAGGGAAACCGAACGGTTTGTTTATACTTACCATATTTCAAAAAAAAAATACTTGAGCTTACTTACTGCAAACCTACTACCCATACCCGGAACATTCACAATCAAATTAGTGATATAGATGATAAGTAGCAATGGGCGTAACTCTGGGAAGCGTCAATAGGCACAGGTTTCAAGTCCAATAGACAATCTCCCACCATCACTCTCTGCTTCCTACCATCAAGCCAACTGTGCATCCAGTTATCCAGCTCTCCCTGGACCCCATGCTATCAGACTTTCAACAGCAACTTTTCATGCTACACGTTACCAAAGGCCTCACCGCTGCCATATAAGCCATATTCCTGCAGGGTCTCAACGTCAAAGAGAATAGATTTAAGCAGAGTAGCTGAGGACAAAAACTTTTAGTCAAAGGGTAGTTAAAATTTAGAATAATCTACCCGAGGTGGTGGGGGAAGCCGTGAAAGGGCATTTAACCTGCAGAGGAGCAGTGGGCTATGAACCCAGTGCTGATAAACAGGACCGGTGGAGACAGTGAGAGGATGGTCAGAACAGGTATGGACGGCCAAAGGCCAATTTCCATGCTGTGCGATCCACCACTCGGACATGACAAATTAACGATGGTGGTACTGCAAGGCATTGAGTTCCAATTCCACACCCCTCCCCAACTTGGAATAAACCAGACTGCATCATTTGTCGCCACTGCTAAATTCTGTTTCTGTCCAGGTAATATATAAACTTGAACCATCTCACTGAGGGTCTGGTGGAGACCCAACCCCTGCCCTCTGCACATGTGATCACATCTCTCCTGCTTCTGAAATTTCAAACACCCTCAGAATGATTTTTTAATTAATTCCGAAGGTTATGGTACATTTGGCTCGTGGTCAAAGCTGACAAGCTTTCTCACAGCTGGTTCCATCTGTTGGTGTGTTCTCTTTCCTCCACCTCCAGGGAAGCTGCATTTCCACACGAACTCCTCACTTGGGACGACTGTCTGTACCAGTGACACCGCAAACCACGTCACTGTCAATCTCCTGATACCATGTCTGGTTTGTTCACTTCTGGGTATCCTCCTGGATCACTCTTCTTCTCAACAAAACTCTCCCTCAGTTTCCTCCTG
Source organism: Hypanus sabinus (assembly GCF_030144855.1). Lineage (NCBI taxonomy): Eukaryota > Metazoa > Chordata > Chondrichthyes > Myliobatiformes > Dasyatidae > Hypanus > Hypanus sabinus. Next base: position 59,240 of record NW_026779453.1, read on the forward strand.
TGAAATTATAAACATCAATTAAAACGATTTATCAGACAGCTCCTGTAGACTCATCAGACTCATTTCTGATCATGAGTCCCCAGTAAATACCCGCTCTTCAACCTTACCCTTTTCCTTTTGCAACCTCTGGATATGCCAGCTGATCTGAGCTCATTGTTTGACCATAAGGTATAGGAGCAGAATCAGGCCATTTGGCCCAATAAGTCTGCATTCGCCTTTTTTCATTCTGGCTGATTTAAGCTTTCTCTCGGCTCTAATCTATCCGCCTTCTTCCCGTATCCATCCATGCCCTGAACAATCAAAAATCTCTCAAAATCTACCGTAAATATATACAACAAGTTGAATTCCACAGCTGACCGTGGCAAAGAGTTCCACAGATTCTCCACTCTCTGGCTAATTAAATTCTTCATCCTCTCCGTTCTAAAGGGACGTCCCTATGTTCTGCGGCTGTGTAAGGACATTTGTCTCTCCCCAGACCATCACATGTCATGCATAGGTTGCTCACAGCATCTTCCCTGTCTGCAAATATTGTCGCTCTCCAGGGTAATGCCGTCTGAAAATTGTTGTGTTCCCGATGACCGTCAGTAAAGATCAGCGTTGTCTGGGTAATCCCCTGAAAATGTTGATACACACTCTGTGAACAGTTGTACATTTTAACGCTCATTCCGGACTGCCCCTAAACTTTGACCCTTTCACGGTGAGCCCTCAGAAATATTTACGCTATCTCGTTGACTTGGGATCTCCTTCTGACGTACTTTAAATATTCACTCCCATCTCTCTCTCTCTCTCTCTCTCTCTCTCTCTCTCTCTCTCTCTCTCTCTCTCTCTCTCTCTCTCTCTCGCTCTCCCCCGTTTACATTTTGATGCTGTCATACTGAATCTCAATAAATATTAAATATTAAATGAACTCCATCATATATTCGTGCTTTCTCTGTAACCTCTTGTTAGTATTGAAGCTGCCCCTCTGACCCATTGTAATTATTGATGCTTTCTGCTGATTCGATCAAAGCATTCATCTTCTCCCTTTGGCTATAAGTCCAACATACCAATGACACCTTGGTATTTCTGAACTAAAATACTTCCTGCACTGATGCATATTATTTCACAAAGAGATTTGAATGTGCCCTCAGATCCAATGAATGACAGTTCAACAGATGTCTGTTTTTTTTTTCTTTTTTGACACCCCAATAAATTTAATGGCGTTTATCATCCTGTCCCGGGGTAAATGCGGTATCTGCATTTGCACCAGACGCTACCTGGTGGACATGGACGTGGCGGATCTGTTGGTCATTGTTACTGAAGTTATCTTGTTTCAAATTAATTATCATTACTTCTCACTGAGTTTCCTGGACATCACTCCAGTGTGCGCTGTAACAGACATATTGAGCCCAATAACCACAAATTGCTCAGTCTGGTTCACCGTCACTTTCACATTTGATCGATTTGTGCCATACGTAGCTAGAAGCTGAAAACTAAAAGTTGCACCGAGAAAACTGCGGCTGTTTTGCAAACAACAACTGGAATAATTCTTTGAAAAATATTCCGTTTTACTTCACAATGGAACATGGGAAATTATTGAAAATATCCCGTGGTACTGCGATCCCAAGCCAAGTTATTTCACTGACAAATGTAGGGTTGGACCTGACTGGTTCGATACTGCTTTAACACCACTGCTGCCATTCGCTATAATTCTGATGGTCGGGCACTTATTAGTCGCCAGTCGTGTCCCGAGGGGACTCAGAGGTCAGAGTAAATGAGCGAACAGTAGAGACCCAGAGATGGAGAACAGGAAGAGGTCTGTGGGTTTGCTCTTCACCCCCTCTGGCAGCTTTAACCTCCTGTGGCTGACGGTTGTCGTATAATTCGTCTATAACCGCGCAAATGGGCAGAAGAGGCGAGCATTGGTTCCGGAAATATTTTGACACAAGTTGGCTCCGCGTTAGCGAACTTAAGTTGCTGCACCGATACCTTTAACTACGCAGTGACTCAGTCCGTGTTCAGGGAGCAGTGAAAGAGCTCGATGAAAGATCCTGTCACCTCAGTAGTCCGGTTCTTAAAAAAAAGCTGCGAACTGAGCTCAGCCCACCCGCCCAGGACCAGGCCCCTGCTTTACGCCGTCTCAACTCCAGTTGCTGAGAAAGTACTGAACACCCAGTATTCAGCAAGAGTCGAGATCTCCCAACATTCACTGACCCAGCTTCCAGTGCAGCATTTATTCCCGTTTTCTCTAGTTTCAGCACCAGCCAGAACACAGGTAAAATTCTCATGTTTTGTGTGTCTGTATTCACAAGAATAAAAGGAACATTTTCAAACAGTCAGCCGGCTGGACAGAGTATATGCAAATAGATAGATCAAAAGACAGATCAGAAAATGAAGATTGCATCACAGTCTGAATAATTTCGGCTCTCTATTTTATCCAATAAGATGGCAAAACCAAAGATATTTTCTTAGTCTACATCGACCTTCCTTTCCTGATTCCAGTTTTATGTCTTCTTCCATATTTTCATTTCTTCATGGCCAACACTTCTTGTTCTGCGAGAACTATTTCCAACTCTAAATTTGCCTTCGGCTTCATTAACCTTCTTCACACCATGGTCACCGCATGGGCTCCAGTAATACCCTGGTTTCATTAGTTAGGTGGGGCAGTCCATGTTCCAGGCCTACACTCGTGACATTACAAAATTCTTCAGCGGTATATCGACGGCTCTATTGATGCTACTTCCAGCACCCATGTGGAGCACGGACAAGTCAACAGCTTCCACCCTGCTGTCCAATTTACCCGCTCTATTTCCGAACCCTTGCTTACTAGTCTTAGTCGCTGAGTCATTTCCCTTGGCATGTCTGCGGAAAACATTTCCAAATGTCCTAAATCCAGAGGGCTAAACACCGAGCACCAGCTAATGTCCTACTGTGATAAAGAGACTACTAAACGATTGCTGCCATGAAGGATCAGGTAGCATTGAAGTACTTCTAATGTGACAGGAAAATTACTCGTACGTATGCAGAACATAATGAAACTTAACAACTCTGACTGTGGAATTATTCATGAATCCTGACATCTGGAACTTCCACCACACTGTTACTGTCTTCCACGGCGAAAACTCATGCAATATGTTACAGCGCGACCGCCATTTCATTGTTCCCATTTACTGTCTGTGCAGCATCGCTTTACAGCTGTCCGATATCCACTCTCGACTCTTTCCCTTTCACTTTGTATATCGAAATAAATGCTGGTATCTCCTTTAATATGATTGGCTGCGTTATTTCTTATTTGTTCAATGCCTTCTTATTGACTTTTTTGGGTTGCCTTCAGTTTAAGAACGTCCCAGTTCTCTAACCCCACTAATTCTTTCTCTTTTACGTGACTAGTGTTTGACTATTAAGTTGGCTTTGTCTTCTCTTTTTCGACACAGTTCTGTCATTTTCCCTTTATGATATTTCTTCTCTTTGTAACACATGTATTGCGTGCCTTCTAAAACCTTTCCGTAATCGCAGTCATTGCTACGACTGTTAGAATCCCCCCCACCCCCAATCAATTCTGGTAACTCCTCTCTCGTGGGTCTGTAATTTCCTTTGCTCCACTGACATTCTGATACATCCGTCATCAGCTTTTCCTTCTTGTTTCAGGATGAATTCGATCACAGGTCTATCTAAAATAAATTAACACCTTCCGATCCTATAGGTCCTCTTTCTAATGATTTGATTTAATCTTTAGACAACAGAACAAAGCCGTCCCTCTATCTTTCTGCCTATCCTTCGATAAAATGTGTATCCTTGACGTGTGGGCCACAAAGCGTTCTAAAATTTGACAGGGGGGCCGGAACAGGAGCAGATGAACGGAGTGTTTTGGTAATACACCTCATAAGAGAAACTAAAATACCATGGGATATGTAGAAAACATGTGCTTTAATTTCAATTGAAAATGAATAAATTCATTACAACAAAATATCTGTCTTTGAAGTCCCATGGTATTTAGCTATTTATTGAAATGACTTTTAAAACTCTGAAAATTAAATGAATAAAATACAACTTTTTAAAATAGTAACAGTTATTATTTAAAAGCAATGGAAGTTCTGTTATCCTTCAAGATTTTATCATCATCACTCTCCTCCTGACTGTCTTTATTTCAAATACGGTAGGAGATGCAGGTCTACTTGTCCTGCTCCTTCTTATTCAATTGTCCCCTGTGCCAAAACTCAACAACGACCAGCAAAAAGACAGAACAATGATAGTGTGCCAGTATGCCTTGCGCATTATTTGATCTGGAGCGCATTTTTTATATTTTGAGAACGTACGTGCACCTGCGCACTACTCATGTCCATCACTTAACAGAAATGACATATAACATGCAAGACTTATTGAAAAAGATATTTTCAAATGCATTTTTACATAACACAACGAAGAAACTTATTTTTAATTTCAGTGGGAATAGTATTTTTGGTCTCCCTTTTTAGCCAGCGTATCAAAGTCTGGATTTAGATTTGTTGTGGCGATTCTCAGTATGGATCTGAGGTTTTGGTCTGTTAACTTGGATCTGTGGCTAGCTTTGTTGATGTTCATGACGCTGAACGCCTGTTCACACAAATAGGTCGAGCCGAACAAGAGTAAAGCGTAAATGTGGAGTCATACGCTGCACCTCAACAAAGGTCAATGTATATAGAGTGCGACACCTATTGGGATAACGCCAGAATTGCGGGGAAAAAACGTTAACAAGGTTTATTAATATAATTTCATCAGGTTCTGCGGGCTGGATTAAAAAGCCGTAGTTTGCCCATGCCTGGGCTAGGCAGTATCTATAGGGAGAAGCACTATCGACGTTTCGGGCCGAGACTCTTCGTCAGGACTAGCTGAAAAGAAAAAAAAAATAGAAAGAGGCGACGACTGCATTAGCACTGCCTCATGCACGCATGCTGAGCTCGTTGACTTCATTAACTATGCCTCTAACTTTCACCCTGCCCTCGTGTTAGAACTTTTCCTCAAATCACTTTCATCTCGAGCAGGTCGTTCTGTATATAAATCGTTACTTTTTGTGACTTTTTTCTAATTATCCTCCAACGAACATGATTTCAGAATTAACAGAAACGCTGTTTCATTAATTATTTTGTTTCTGGTGCAACACACAAAATGCTGGAGGTACTCAGCGGATTTTCCGTGCATTTGATAAATTTACCTAGATGCTGCCTGGCCTGCTGAGCTCCTTCAGCATTTTGTGTTAGTCGCTCGAATTTATGCCGTCTACAGATTTTCTCTTGCTTGTCATCACGTTTCTGCTTCTGTTTTATTTTTGCTATATTCTTACAGTATTTGTAGCCACTATTCAAGAGTTCTTTGCATAGGAACAGTGTTGGCACCGCCAAATATCATATTGATAGATATCAGGATAAGATCAGATTAGATCCTATTTCCCTTAACTGTGTATGTTGTTGTTAGGTTCAAAACATTAAGATCTGTGTGTCCATTTGGCTGCCTGTCCGTCTGCCTGTTTGTCCGCCTCTGACATTTTCTCTGTCTCTCCCCTCTCTCTCTCCCTCTGTCTCTCTCTCTCTCTCTCTCTCTCTCTCTCTCTCTCTCTCTCTCTCTCTCTCTCTCTCTCTCTCTCTCTCTCTCTCTCTCTCTCTCTCTCTCTCTCTCTCTCTCTCTCTCTCTCGCTCTTTCACTTTAGCTCCCAAACTCGTTTTCTCTACCTTGAGTTCTACCTTACGATCTCTCACTCTCTCGCTCGCTCTCTGGATCGGCTCCAGTTGATAGGAATTGACAGATTAATGGTTCGGGGTTTCTAGGTAGGATAAAGTGCATGGTTATATGCAGTAGTGTTTTATGACCCTACAACTCTTGAGGCATTTGCACAGACATTTCAATGAGCAAGGAATTAATTAGTATAGATAGATCTAATAGTGGGCGCACATTTATGATTGACCGATGGGCCTGTTTCTATGCTGTACAGTGGTTGATCCCATTCGTTGACCAATCTTTCAGAAATCTCTCCAGTATTATCCACTATGCCTCACCCCTTTCCCATGTAAAATGATGTTTCATTATTTTACCCTCGATCAATAGAAATTTATTACAATGTTTTCGAATGTTTCAGGTCAGTTCGGTTGAAGTTCTGTGTTGCAGATTCCCAGCGCAGAGTCAGAGCCCATCGTGTGAAAGCTGATCATCGAAAATCTGTCTCTTCCAATTCAGCATTTGGTCTGTTGCCAGCTATTTTGATGAATCAAGTGTTCAAGAAAATGGTCCTTCAATACCTGCCTGCATAATCCGCAAACGCTATGTGTTCCGGATTTTTACTTTATGAAGCATACATTTATCCGAACGCCACATAACCTCACACTCCTCTTCTTGTGCCCGGCAACAAAAGACAGGAATCCCATTGGATGCCTTCATTCTGACCACTTGTTTGTGCACCTTCAGTGATTCCTGTGCCTGTACGTCACTGTTGGAATTCCTGGGATTATTGCAGAAGACAGAGTTTAGATACGTCAGTTAAAATTGGGGGCATATAAATAGCAAAAACAGTATAAGGTGGGAAGCGATATGATTGGCTTTTAAATAAAAAAAAACAGCATCAGATTTCAAATGTTCAAAGTACATTTATTTTCAAAGAATATTTTCTATATGCATCCTTGAAATCCGTCTCTATGCAGTCCGCCAGGAAACAAAGAACCGATTGAAGACAAATTTCATTCTTTCTCTCTCTCTCTCATTCTCTCTCTCTCTCTCTCTCTCTCTCTCTCTCTCTCTCTCTCTCTCTCTCTCTCTCTCTCTCTCTCTCTCTCTCTCTCTCTCTCTCTCTCTCTCTCTCTCTCTCTCTCTCTCTCTCACTCTCTCTCTCTCTCTTTATCGACATGTATAAACCAGTTGAAACTCTGAATTCTATTTCTGGCTGACACTTCAAGTTGAGAAAGAAGAAAAGCCTGCAGGTACAGGAAGAGGATATAAGGAGTGTCTGCAGGAAGGAACCGCCTAGGCGGGAGTAGGATCGCTCGTTACAGACGGAAATAATCTGCAGATCAGGCAGCTTCAATAGAACTGTGAATCAACGGTAAAGGGTTAGATTCAAACTTCAATTTAATTGGATCGGAAGTTTACGGGGGGGCGTGTTTGGTGGGGGTAGGGAATTACTCTGGGGTTCTAGGGCCAGTGACACCGTCGGGATCGGCTGTTAACAGTCATTGCAAACACTAAGCCACACACACAAAATGCTGAGGAAATTCATCAGACAACGCAGTAGCTGTTGAGAAGAGAACACAGTCGACGTTTCGGGTCGAGACGCCTCAGCAGGACTCTGACTGTGTGCGTTATTTTGCATTTGGAGCATCTGCAGATTTTCTCGTGTTTGTTGTGTTGCACTGTTCATCAAATTGTTTACATTGTTTATAGGAAAGATATCAATACATTTTATAGGAAGGTTATCAATAAAATTTTTAGGAAATATATCAATAAATTAGAGCGAGTGCAGAGACGATTTACTAGGATGTTACCTGGGTTTCAGCACATAAGTTACAGAGAAAGGATGGAAAGTTATGTCTCTATTCATTGGGGCGTAGAAGGTTGAGGGGAGATTTGATCGAGGTATTTAAAATTTTGAGAGGGATAGATAGAGATGACGTGAATAGGCTGTTTCCATTGAGAGTAGGGGAGATTCAAACGAGAGGACATCATTTGAGAGTTCGGGGGCAGAAGTTTAAGGGGAACACGAGGGGGTATTTCTTTACTCAGAGAGTGATAGCTTTGTGGAATGATCTTCCTGTAGAAGCAGTAGAGGCCAGTTCAGTTGTGTCATTTAAGGAAAAATTGGATAGGTATATGGACAGGAAAGGAGTGGAGGGTTATGGGCTGAGAGCGGGTAGGTGGGACTAGGTGAGATTAAGAGTTCGGCACGGACTAGGAGGGCCGAGATGGCCTGTGATAGTTATATGGTTATATATTTATTTACACGTTAGTGGGGGGTTGGTCATGCAGAATAGGGGACAGGATAGTAGCTGAAACCTCATAACGTACACCATTTGTTTCTAATGTTTAATGAATTTCAAAATCCGACTTATTGAGTATTTCACCGCATTCTTCAGTTCCCCTCGGAATTTGCTCTGCGTCAGGGCGTAAATACACGTGTTGGTGCAGGAACTGAGAACCTGCAGCATTCCCGATGTGTGTTCTGTGACGTAACGGGGATCCGTGACAGAGTAATAAAAACTCCTTGAAATTTGTTGATAGATATAATATATCACTTGTGTTACCCACAACATAATGAAACTACCGGTTATGCTGAAGAGCAAAACGATGGACTTGCGTCGGTTCTCCATCTCCCGGTCCTTGTCATTCTGTCCACTCTTTTGTCCCCGGAGCCCCCTGCGGGCTCGACTGGCCGCTAGAATCCGCCTGACAGTCAGAATATTGAACAGCAAAATCAGAAAGAATGGGACACAAGGGGTTAAAATGCGGTGAAACATCGCAAATACCGCCCCTGAGGGAGAGGATTTGTAGTTCGCGGTATGAACACAGTACCAGGGAACACCATCAACTATCTCTCTAGGCTCGTACACAAAGACCCAGGGAACACACTCCAAACAGGCCAGCACACTCACTGTCCCGATAACCACGGCCGCCGTTCTCTCGGTGCAATATTTTGTTTTCAGCTTCTCACAGCAAATAGTCACAAATCGATCGACGGTGAAAGCGACAGTCAGCCAGACAGAGGTCGCAGTGCTCGCAAATATCAACCAGGTACGGAGTCTGCACACCGGGGTGATGTGCAGGATTGATCGGGGAAAATAAATCAAAGCTGTCCACCTCAGCAGCGGATCGGAGATAACGACCAGGAGATCGGCCGCTGACATTCCCATCATGTACCGAGTGACACATTTGGAGAGACCGCACTTTCCCCGGGACAGGATCACAATCGCCACCAAGTTTACTGGAAAAGAAACAGGGAACAGTTTGTAGGGAATATACTGAACAAAGAGAAATGCAGCAGTGTTAGCGGATCCTTTCATGTTTTCACTATATTGTTGCCTTTACCGGTGGGAGGGTGGAGTGAAGTCGCAGAACTGACGGAGACAGAGAGGAGTTTATGCAGTAAAATAAGAAGAATATGATCTGAATACAGATTCCTACTGATGGTATAATCTATGCAGAACGATATTTCCAAATGCAGGTCACCTGCTACAAGACATGACCATCGAACACAGGCAACTGAGAGATCACTGCCTGACCCGTTGCGTTCCACAGGTTTTGGGGGAATCGCGACATTTCTGCAGCGGTCTTCAGATCCAGATGCCACAATCCACAATCCGTGTGTTTACATTCAATTCCTGAAAATTGGAATATTTGCAAACTGTGGAAACAGTAGAAACCAGCGACAGAAGTAATCACAATATTGGAATTGCTACCACTGCGGCTTACCGGGAATTCCAAAGGCTGAAATAAAAGGATGGTAGACGTCCTCTATCCGCCAGATGACTGGATACACCATTTCAGTGAGAATGTGTGAGCGCTATTGCTCCTGACTCTACAGATCCGGCAGACTCTCTGAGCTGAACCTTTCCAAACGGCCACGATTTATACAGAGGATCGGTCTCCAGAGATACGATTATGACCCTGACTAGCTTCTTTCGTTACTGTCACTTGAAAGAACACTTGAATTCCGCACCGTTGACTCTGATGTAAATACCGGGCTGATTGAAGTTAAGCGCATCAAAATTCGTGGGCGTTACCTTGGGCATTTTCCACCCATGTGGTGGAGCTCTAATGCCAAAGGCTGAGTTTTGTCACCGAGCAGCCACGTTCACAGAGTACACGCTTTTGATGTTTGATATTCATCTGTAAGGAGTTCACCAATACTGCCGATCCCTAACGTCTTTCTTTGCGATTTCCCAGTTTAAACCCTCCTTCTGTACTTCACATCCCTCCTGGCCACACACATTGTCCAACACACATACACGTGCACGAAGACAGACAGACACACATCACACACACACACACACACACACACACACACACACACACACAGACGAACAGAGATAAAATAGACGGAACAATGTCGTCACAGCAACGGTCAGATGACCATGTTGGAGAAAATCTGCAGATCCTGGAATTGTGGACAACATGAAGACACAGAATGCTGCATAAACTCTGCTGTTCCTCTCGCCCTTTTTGACGTTGCTGATGTCACAGACTTTCATGAGCGTCTCAAATCAGCCAGAGGTCAAACGAAAATTGAAAATACTTCTTTCAACCGGCAGAGAAATTGTAGTCCGATTAATTAACACAAATGGTACTGTGTATTTGGAGATGAAAGTTTCAGGGACAAAAGACAGCGTCAAAGAGACAGACAGGTTGACTCTTGCACTGACTGCACTGGCCACTTCACAGAACCGTCTGACTCTTACTTGCCCCTCGCTGGCCCAGTTTCCTTCTCCTACCCACCTCCGACTTTCCTCCGATCGAGGCACAAAGCACAGAACAGCCACCCCTCTCTCACTGTCAAGGTGTGTTAGAGAACAGAGAAGTGCTGACAGCTCATGGGTTGCACATTCACAGACAGAAGAGATATTTAGTCCCACACTGAGCACAAACACAAGATACATGTTTTTAATACAGCTGTTACACGCAAACAGAGGTGGCAATTATTTCCATTGTATACCATACCAGTGTCCTACAGGAGGAGACACAGACCTGGACTCCATTTACCCACGCGAAGTTTTTTTTTTTGGGTGGTGGGGACAGTAACACAGCTTTCGTAGTGTCAGTGCGGTGCAGGAAAGGACAATCAGATGGGAAATTGGGAAACAATGTATCAGGTGTGAGTGGAAAGATACTGACAAGCACATGGTGTTCTGGATAATGCGTTTGTGTGGACTGACAACTAGCAGCAGTTCAAAGGCAGAAAGGGTCTCATGACAGGGGCTCAAATTGAAATGGGGCACTTTCAATTTGGGATTATGTGGTTAGAACGGAAACTGGTGGATTGGGTCTTGGTCCCCAACTGTTCGCTGTCGACATCGAAGTTTGGATATGGGGCCAAGTTTATTATATTTGTGTCTCCTGCAGTTACAGAGCTTGGTGTCAGAATCAGTATTGCGATAGGTAGAGAGAGTGTGTGGATGCAGACAGAAGTGATTGAGTGAGCATCTGCAATTTGACAGCATGTGGGAAAACGTGATTCCATCCACTCCGAGAGGAACAAACGAGATTTTTTTTGTTTGTTTTTAACTTTGGGAAAGAGATAACGGTTCAAAGGTACATGGGGTGTTTGGAAACAAGTCATTGAGAGTCAGCGTTCAAGTTAGTGAATAATTAGAGAAAGAAACAGTTCTTTTATCCAATGATGTCAGAGAATTGGAGAAGAGTAAAATAATGGATTTGCGAGCGGTCTCAATCTCCCGGTCCCTGTTATTCTCTCCCGCTCTTTTGTCCCCGGAGCCCTCTGCGAGCACGACTTGCCGCTACAATCAGCCTGACTCTCTGAACATTGAACAGCAAAATCAGAAAGCATGGGACACTAGGGGTTAAAATGCAGTGAAACAGTGTAAATGCCAATCATGATGGAGATTTTCTGTAGCTCGCTATAGCAACACAGTACCAAGGAACACCGTCAATTATTTCTTCAGGCTTGTATGCAAAGCCCCAGGGGACCGTCTCCAAACAATCCAGCATACTCACAGTCCCTACAACCACAACCGCCGTTCTCTCGGTGCAATATTTTGTTTTTAGATTCACATAGCATATAGCCACAAATCAATCGACGGGAAAGCGACAGTCAGCCAGACGGTGGCCACAGTGCTGACAAAACTTAACCATAAGCGGTCTACACACAGCTGTGATCCGCAGTGATCCACAGGAATCATCTGGGAAAGTAAATTCCAGCAGTCCACTTCAACAGCGGATTCGAAATAACGGCCAATAGATCGTCCGCGGCCATTCCCACCAGGTAGCGAGTGACACATTTGGAGAGACCGCACTTTCCCCGGGACAGGATCAGAATCGCCATCAGGTTCGTTGGAAAAGTTTAGAAAATATTGAGCAGCAGCGAATGCAACGGTTTGAGTGGATTGTGTAATATTTCCGCTTTATTGTTGCATTTAGCGGTGGTGGATCGATACAGAATGCAGAGCGGGCGGTGACACGGAAGTTTATCAGTAAAGTAAAATCAGAACAGTCTGATTGCAGATTTCTCACTGATGACGGAAATGTGAAGAGGCAAGGAAAGCGAAAACTGGGAAACTACTTTCTCTGAGTCAATGCTAAATGAACCACTTCATGTCGGCACATTCCGAATCTCGTGTGCATGAAATCAATAAATCCGAAGATGATGGTGAGAGTTTTCTATTTCACATCCTTCATTTTACTTGACGCTCCCTGTCAGCAACAGAACAGCCGAAGGAATGAACAGAAAAACAGGAAATGCTGGGAACATTCATCCAGAAAAAACAGAATATGTGGAAAACCAGGTAAAGAGTCCTTTCTCAGAATTGTTCTCGGACAGAAAGCTGACCCGAGTGTTAACTGGTTTCTCTTTCCATACGGGCTGTCTGGAGCGTAGTGCTTTTCGAATTCCCCGTGTGTGTTTCCTATTCCCCAATTTGCCGTCTCACACATTTTGCAAACAAACATTGACTGATTCCAACAGAGACAGCGCAGTCTGACCCAGCCGCACAGACAGACATGACTCATCCCATAGAATCCATCACCAGGGGAATTCTGCGTCCTGCAGCGATCTCGGTGCCACAGTCCCGTGTATGTCACAGTGTCAGATATAGACATATTAGAATAAATTTCACAGTGTTCATAACCATGAAGCGACAAACATAGAAACATAGAAAACCTACAGCACAACCGACAGGCAAATCAGCCCTCAAAGCTGTGCCGAACATATCCTTAACTTAGTAATTGCCTAGGCTTACCCATAGCTCTCTATTTTTCTAAGTTCCATGTACCTATCCAGGAAACTCTTAAAAGACCCTATCGTTTCCGCCTCCACCACCGCCGCTGGCAGCCCATTCCCCGCAATCGCCGCTTTTTGCATAAAAAACAACTAACATCTCATCTGTACCTCCTTCCAAGCACCATCAAGCTATGCCTTCTGGTTCAGGCATTTCCGCCCTGGGAAAGAAAAAAAAGTTTCGCAAAGGTTCTACACTATTCAATTATGTAACTGTGGTCGTAGTAGTTGAAACAATAACGGAATGCAAAGTGAAGTATAACCGCTGTAGAGAAAGGTAGATGAGAAGGTGCAACTTCATAGTTAGGTAGATTGTGAAGCCAACAGCACATCATAAAATACTAATCCTATAATAGTGCAAGAAATATTGTAATTAAGCTCCGTAATACGTGTTTTCAAGGTGATGTTATATTCACTTCTATATCTTTGATTTTCCCCCACAAAATAGAGAAAAGAGCGTTGATTTGAGTATTTTCAGACAGCTGTCAGCAGATATTTCACAAATAAAGTGTTAAACGTTTTCAGAATGTATATCGGGATATCGAGTTTGGATTCTTGTGAATTCATGCTTGACATTGAAAGTAGAAGTGCGCTTGCACATCACATCCTCCTAATTTTAATGTCTCTATGTCTGTATGTCCCTTTGGGGTAATGGTCAGGACTGCGCACAACACTTTATGCAGATTATGCAGGCAAGTGTTTCTATACAGCCTGCAGAGCTACCTCTCTGGCATTCAGTACCGTCAGTCAACAGAACCAGATCTCCATTCGTCTGCTGAGTTTCCTACCGAACTAGGCTCCTATCTTCAGAGATCTGTCCACGTGCTTTCCGGGATCCCTCCAGTCCACCTTCTTTCTTCATATTCCACAATTTGATATGGATCTCCTGGCCTAACGTAGACATTTTGCCTGCATTGCCTCACTTTGGCATTGTCATGTATCCTCCCGATTCAAAGGAAACAGTTTCCCGTTTTACTTTTATCTGTGATCTTCATGATCTTTTAAAATTTCAAACATCGACCATACCCTCCTCCTCTCCAAGAAAAACAAGTTATCACTTGGCGAATAATACTCAAATATTAAAATTCATATCATATCAGAATACTAACTCTGAAAGATTACCGTTTGGCGGGAATGTAATTCAGCCCCTCTACATTGCCCTATATAGATGGTGTTTGCAAGATGGCTGAATTCTGTCATAGTGCATGGCGAGTAGGCAAAAGCTGCGAGCTCCCGTGACGGTAGGCAAAAGGACCCTGCGATCAGAAAAGCAGCGAGTTGTTGTAAGTTGTACATACTGAGTGGGAGATCTAAACATCTCTTTCCAATGTAACATAATCTCACAGGACTCTCCATAACGAAGTTACTGTTCCTACAGGATTGATTAGATATGAGGAATAGTTTTCGTTCTACGGAGAGCTCCTTTCCACACAGGTGGCGGAATGTCAGAACAACCCACTGTGAATGAATCGCATTCCCAGTACACCAGTCTCATTCAGCCACAGTGGAGCAATTCACCTGGTCCCGGAATTGGAGAAAGTTGTTCCTGGAATCTGGCACCGGCTCTTGCTGCTCCGCATCCAAGAGAAAAGGTTCGATTCTGACCATGAAAAGGGTCTCAGTCTCAGATGGGCATAACTGCCACGGATATGGCTCTGACGCTGAACACGGTAATTTCCCTATCACCCATCGCCACTTTCCTTCTTCTGTCACCTACCAGGGACCATCAGGGCACAAGTGTGAATACGTGTGAGATTATCCACTTTGGGTGTCAGAACAGGAAGGCAGATTATTATCTGAAAGGTGTAAAGTTAGGTAATGGAGAAATACAAAGAGATCCAGGAGTCCTTGTTCATCAGTCACTGAAGGTGAATGAGAAAATGCAGCAGGCTATGCAGAAGGTTGATCGAATGTTGGCCTTTATTAAAAAGGGAATTGAGTACAAGAGCAAGGAAATCCTGTTGCATTTACACAGGGCCCTGGTGAGACCACACCTGGATTATTGTGTATAGTTTTGTTTTTCAGGGTTAAGGAAGGATATCCTGGTGTAGAGGAAGTGCAACGTAGATTCAACAGGCTAATTCCTGGGATATCAGGACAGTCTTACGCAGAAAGGTTAGAGAGACTGGGCTTGTACACGCTGGAATTAAGAAGATTGAGAGGGGATCTAATTGCAACATATAAGATTATTAAGGGATTGGACAAGATAGAGGTAGGAAATATGTTCCAGATACTGGGAGAGTCCAGTACCAGAGGGCATGGTTTGAGAATAAGGGGCAGGTCATTTAGGACAGAGTTAATGAAAAACTTCTTCTCCCAGAGACTTGTGGGGATCCTCGGAAGGCAGTGGAGGCCAATTCTCTGCATGCTTTCAAGAAGGAGCTGGGTAGGTATCTTATGGATAAGGGAATCAAGGGATATGGGGACAAGGCAGGAACCGGGTCTTTATAGTAGATGATCAGCCATGATCTCAAAATTGCGGTGCGGGCTCGAAGGGCCGAATGGTCTACTTCTGCACCTATTGTCTATTGTCTATAAGTGCATTGGAGTAGCTCAAGGGTATTTTCAAGATGAAGGCTGAACAGTTGGCATGAGTGGCATACAGGCAAAATGAGGAAGAGCTTCACGCTGTGAGTATATAGAGTTAGGAAAGTGACTGAAGAGAAGGACCACCAAGGAACTTATCTCCGGATTAGCAAGATCTAGCGCAAGTAGGGATGGTATGACTTAGTGGCTGAGGAGATGATGGTGCCGGCTGCAGGGTTTCAAGTCCTTGGGTCATTGGAGCACTTTCTCTTCGGGGAATGAGTGATTCGTGCAAGAGGGACGGGTTGCATCTGAACGGGAGGGAACTAATATCCTGGCCGGAATGTTAGATAATGCTTATTGAGGGAGGGTTTAAACTAATTTTCCCGTGGGCTAGGAACCAGAGCACCAGACCAAAAAAAAAAAAAATGAAGAAAGATAGATGTAAGGGAAATTCTCGGAGGGCAAAGTTCAATTAGGATGCAAATTGGTTTTAAATATGCAATTTAAAGCGATTACATTACAGAGCCCAGGTGGAGAGGAGGGCTAGAATGTATGATGACTGTAACAGGTTTTTCTAAGTTTATAAAACACAGAGGTCAAGGTAAAAGAACGAGGAGCGGGACTTTTAATCAGGGACAATATTACAGCTGCCTTCAGGGGATACATCTGTGAGGTTCGGGATTTAGTGGCACTGGAGACGGGGAATCGGAGGTCGGTGTCCAGGCTGGAAACTGTTTTGCAATGGGAGATAGAAGTTATATGTCTGTGTCCCCAGAGAGACCCGAGTTCTTTGGGCGCAGAGCTCGTGGAAAAGAAAAACAAACCAGCAAACGACGCAACCGACTTTTATCTCGTAAACCATCGAGCTGTTTGTTCTATCCCTCCTCTCACTGCGGAACGGAGACACCCTTCTCCTTTCTTGGGGGGGAGAGAGAAACTGATACGTTGAATACCGGGTGAACGAGCATCTTTGGTGTACTGCAAGTCTGTGTCTTTACTGTTGCTTTGCTCACGCTTGAGTGCTCGGTCGCCGGTGCGATGTACTTTTTGCTGGTGTGGAAGAGGTTGGTCGTTGTTTGCTGCCGATTACGCGTGGAGACTTCGGGATTCTAACATTTGAATTTCTTTTATTCTTTGGGGGCTTCCATTTTTCGTGAATGTTTGCGAAGCGAAAGGATTTCAGTATGCATAGTATATGAAATTCTCTATCATTACATTTTCCTTTGAAATCTTGAAGCTTTTGAAACATAGGAACAGACCATATCGATTTAGCCCATCGAGTCCGCTCATCCATTCCATCATGGTTGATTCCAAACCTCGCTCCTCCAAACTCCTACCTTCTCTCCATGAAATGTGATGCCCTGACGAGTCAGAAATCTGCCGGCTTTTTGCTTTAAATGTACCTACGAACTTGGGCTACGCACCTAACTGTGACAGAGTATTCCACACATTTACTACTGTCTCAATAAAAAATGTCCTCCTTACGTCCTTTGTAAAAGTTAGCCCCTCAATTCTGAGGTTGTCCCGTTTAGTTCTGGACACACCCACCACTAGAAATATCCTCTGCACATCCACCTTATCCGCGGCTGTGCAGGTCATTTTCTGTCTAGATGTTGTAAAGGTCCGTCTCCTCAGAACATGCTGCCAACCGGTGCAAAGATCTCTCAACTTACCGTCCAGTGCCAGCTGTTGCCGTGGTCTCTTGCCCTAGGGGCATGGTGCTGGTTGTAGTAAGCTCTCTACTCTTATATTTCGATGCCGCTGTCGTAAAGATCTCTATCCTTACAGAACGTTGTCATTTGCTGTAAACGTGTGTACTTCACAGTGCGGGGCAAACTGTTGTGAAGACCAATGGCCTTACAGAATTTTGCCGACTATTGCAGAGATGTCTGTCTTTAGTCTGGTGCCAACTCTTTTAGATGTCTGGGTTCTTACCACATCGTGCATGATGATGCAATGGCTTGTGCCATTAGAACACAATACTGATGGCGTTTATTTTTATTAATCCCAGTTGCAGGGCAAAACAGGGATTGTCCAGATATTGGTATTCAGTGTTATGTTTTGAAAAAATTCTCCTCTTGTATTGGAGTCTTGTACTTGTCTGTGCCCTTACTGACCAGTGCATCCTCTGGCCGCTGGGTATGCTTCGAATACAGTGTAAGAAAATTTACAGAGGTGTGCCCTTATTTAATAAACTGATCTTGCAGGCACAGATAGTTTACAATTCTCCAGGAGATCGGACTAAGTGTTGATATCATTGGTAGCCACGAGATCAATGCGGGCGGGGTAGATCATCCAGCCTATCAAACCCATTCTAGCTCCTGCTACAACATTCCTACCATCCAGTTCCCACTTTCTTCGGACAGCATGACAGGTTTATTTTCCTGAAGAGCGTGCACAGTTCCTCTTTGAGCACTCTGATTGTTTGTTCACCCAACCCTACAGCCACTGTGTCCCAGTCGAAAACCATTGTCACAGGCCCCATTGTTCCTTTGCCCACTGGGCTGCAATTCATTGAGCAATAAACTGTGAACAGTACAGCTCAGGAGAAAATCCCTTCTGCGCACTGTCTGTGTGCAGACCATGCTGAACATTTATACAGCATGTTTTCCTGTATGTGACCTGTGTCCCTAGTGGACTGAATCCCCCACAGGATTTGCACAGCTTAATGCACAGCACCATCTCCTCCACACTATCTGTCCGTCTGAAAATATCACCACATCGCATCCCTGATCTCGCTTTCCTCCATGTCATTCTCCTTAGTGAACATCAACGAGTGCAAATGAATAATTTTTTTACATCACATGTTAACCCTGTCAGCAGGCATAGACTCCATTTTTGTTCTTGCTTTGTCCTGTGCTCTCCCAGTCAACTGCTGTTTTCACAGTATACATACGTTGCTTTGGGACTCAAGTTAATCCTCTTCACGGTGATCATAGAACATAGATACTTTCCGCCTACAATGTAGTACCAACCATGTAACCTGATCTACAGCCTGCGTAGAATTTCCCTAGCGCACAACCATCTAGTTTCCTAAACTCGATGAACTACTGAATAGGTTCTTAAAAAGCCGGATTGTATCCGCTTTCACCACCGCTGCCGGCAGTGCATTCCACGTACCCACGACTCTCTGTGACATCTCCTGCTGACTGCTCAGTCTCCTGATTCACTGTGTGACTTGTTTCTGGGTTCCTAAATGTTGCTACAAAAACCTACACAGTTTCAGCTTCCAAAGCTTGCATATGGCTCTGCTTAATTGTTGACCTGAATACCATATCATCCTAAGTTCCTGAATAACCCATCATTCTCCAAATTCTTCAAAGCAACGAGCAAGTACTGAAGTCTGAGCGGCTTGACGGTAAGTGACTCTCACATGTCAGACATAACACCTGCACCCAGAGTCCTCTCTGCGATTCCAAACTATTTCTTCTGTAATTAGTCTACTCCAAATTTGCATTTATTCGGCTACATGTCTAGTCTATTCCTTATCCATAAACATTTGAATACCTCCAGAATTCCCAACGAAAGTCCAATCAAGTCGCTAATCTTTTTTTTTCCCAATACCAGATCGTATCTCTCCCTCCGTTGTGGTTCATTTACATGCTGTTTCAGGAAAACTTCCTGAAAACATCGAACTCATAAAGCCCCATCCAGGCCTCAGTAGACGGGGATTCCTATTCATTCACCGAAGGTTATTCACGTACTAAATTATTCTTAAATCAGCCCATAAACTGCTGACATATCGGTTCCTCTCTCTTACAGGATATTGGAGGGCTACTAGTATAATCCCATAATAGCGACTTTATCTTTCTTATTATTGAGCTCTACCCACCTAGGCATACTGGTTGAGCCGGTGGGATGACCTGCCCCTGTGTCGTACTGCCTGATCAGCAGGGCAGCTGCCCAAACTGCTATACCTCACTGTGAACTGTCCGAATCATCGCAATCCTGCAATGTTTAGCTACCAGTTCTGCCCTGCTTTGTACCGGATATCTGTAATGGCTCTAAATGTATCTGCCTTAACTGTTATCCACCCTGCTGTGAAATAAACACACTTCTGGCCCGCGGGATCGCCGTGGTCTTAAACGCACGGCCCCACTTCGACTTCATTTTGGCAAGTCTAGTCCACGTCTCTATTTTCCGCTCAATGATATTTCCTGAAATGTAGCATTGGTCTCCCTGCACACCACACACTCCCTTCTCCCGGCATGCCACGGATTATACTTATCCCAACGCAACTCCCGCAAACTTCCCTGAGTGAGAGAATTATCTCCACTTCAGTACAGTTTTCACTCATCCTCCATCTATCCTGGTAGAGAGCACCGTGATCTGTGTCCCTGATACCCTCCCCATTGCACCAGATAGTTAGCCACATATTTAACTGTGGTAACTCACTATCTCTTACTTTGGCAATATTGTGACGTCGGAGGTAATCCAAGGTCAAAACCCCGGTGTTCGTACTTCTCAGTCTATAAACGGTCTTAAACATTCAGTTGATTGCTTGTTAATTTTGAGGGATCTCGGGTTGGCACAGCACGAGACCCTTGTTCCTCCACATTGCGATGAAATGGCCCATTTATACTCTGTAATGTAGTTAGATTTTTTATTGTGGATCACCTCACTCTTTTCCGGGTGGAAAATCCATATGCCACTATTCATACCTCCTCTGCACCGTGTCGATATCCGATTGTAATCTATGAACAGACTCTACACTATCCACACAAAACACCCCTTTCGTGTAATTTACTTTATTTAGAGATGCAGCAGTGACAAGGAGCGGCGGCGCACTTCGTCAATTTAACCTCAGCCCAATGGCAGTACAATTTATAATAAACGATTAATCCCCCGTTGTCGGACTTGGGAGAAACCCACAGTTGTCAGGAGGAGGATGAACGAACTCTCTACAGATGAAACCGTAACTGAACTCCAGCGTCCCGAGCTGGAATAGTGCCGCTGTCACTGCTACGTCACGTGGCGTCCAAACCTGCAATTTACCGACACACATATTCAGTTCCTCTTTCCAGTCGTTTACAAAAATCAGAAAGAGCATGGTTACAGAAAAGATCGCATTTAGCGTTAGTCCCTTATTCTCTGGGTAAGATAATTCCAGATTCAGTATGTCAAGTTTCCATCAATCCCAGGCCTCCAGTCTTGCTGCCTGAGTCTATTATTGGGACTCTTGCCGCACTCAATTCCAATTGTGTGTCTGTGGCATGCGGGGGTGGGAAGTGTGTGGTGTGCAGGGAAACCAATGCTACAATTCAGCAAGGAGCATTGAGAGGAAAGTAGAGACGCGGACGAGGAATGACAAAATGAATTCAATGTGGGGCCAAGCGCTTATGAGCACGGTGGTCCCGCGGGCCAGAAGCGTGTTTATTTCACAGCAGGGTGGATACAGTTAAGGCAGACACATTTAGAGCCATTACAGATATCCGGTTAAAAGAAGAGCAGGACTGTTAGCTAAACATTGCGGGATTGAGATGATTCAGGCAGATAGCGAACGTTTCGTCGTTACAACGGGAGTTTAGGGAACTACTGTTAGATGAGCTTTATAGCGGGGAGGGAACCGATGGGATTCGCATGAGCAGAATTTACTTGCAGAAACAAGCGGCGTCGGTGGCAGGCGGTTAGTTTGACAGTGATCGCGTAAGTGGCATGTGGATATCGCGTACAGAGGTGTGGGAAGGGCTTTGGAAGGAAGGATTACTGCGCAGAAATGTTTCTAAAATAAGAAATAAGAGATTCAAATGAACATGAGTCCGTGCAATAGATATACTGAATGCCAGCATGCAGATCCATTCGGGAGTAAAAGAGATAAATTCAATAGTGGCATTCATTTCCCGATTACTCGAATTCGATGACTGAGATTGGCTGGAGGACAAGTCATTGGGTGTAGGTAAGAAGATAGTTAACAGGTTCTTTATTGGTGAGGGGGTTAACAGTTCCTTGGGTAAGGAAGGAAATAAGGGTTGAGAATCAAAATAACAGCAGAAGAGCTCGATGGAACGATTAGCCCAATTTTATATCCTGTGTTTTAGTGGCATGTCATTCGACAGTCTGAATGAAGTATCGGGCCTTCTTCCAGAGCCTTCATAAAATGTCTTTCGGCAGCTTCTGCACTAAGTTTCTTTGCTACTTCATGAAAAAAAAAACGTCATGACAAACAGGAAGAAACTCTTCCTTCACTAAGTCATGCAAAACACCTTTAAAATAGACTTCATGCAGACGTTGATTGAACGTTGTCGACGCACTCTCTGAGCATCTGAACTTCCGACTAACTTGATACCAACATAACACAACACACAAATAGCGCTGGAGGGACCTAGCGGGCCAAACAACTTCCATTGAAAAGAATAAACAGATGGCGTTTCGTGCTGAGACTCATTTTCCAGAAATGCTGTCTGGCCTGCTGAGTTTCTCCAGCAGTTTGTGTGTGTTGCTTCGCATTTCCTGAATCTGCAGATTTTTCGTGTTAGTGTTGATAGTGACACAGGTACACGTACAATTAAAGTCAACATCTCCGTACACAGGGAAATGAGGAAGATAGACTCCTTCCTCGCAATGGCATAAAAGCCACCTTTAGAAATTGACTTTCCACAGAAGATAATTGAAAATCATTGAGACATTCCCTGTGCTGGTACACATCTCACAAAACTGATACCAACTCATTTGAAACAAGGACACTCACCGTTAAAGTTAAGGTCTCTGAACACGTGGTTGTTCGCTGCACATAGCGTGTTGAGAGACGTGTAGATGTTTGATGCTATCAGCTGAATCTTTTTGCGGTCCTGCCAACTGTCTCGGAGATGGACCAGGTCAGATCTGATCTCCGGCGAGCTCACTGTTAATTCCGACCGCTCTGTCAGTCCGCGCAGGATTTCCACGAGGTCTTCCATTTCTTCTCCGTTCACCAGAAGCGACGGCGTTGTCTGTCACTTGGCTGGTGAGCATTTACTCTGAGGTTGAGAATTCATTGTTGAACGCTCTGACGAGAGAGAGCAGCTGATGAAAACATAGAAATAAAAGGCAGGATGAGTTTGATAACTGGCAGGAGGTAGATTTCCTGGCAGGCTGCGGGTGATGAACGGTCTGTTTCCCAGTTGTAACTGTCTCGTCTATAAACCTGTTTTATTACCGCTGCTGCCACGTTCTCTGAAGGCAGCCAGTTCCGTAATGCCAGGATGAAAAACACTGCGACAGCGTCTAACAAGCACTAGATATTGTGCTTATTAATTATTTGAATAATTGATATGAGCGGATACTTCGCTGCGCAGATGAACTGCTCTCTGAACTTGGGCTGAGTTACCCCATAAATAAAAGTGTTTGTGCAACAACTTAATATCAGCAGCATGTCGCCGTAGTGTTCAAATGTGTATTCAGAATCGTTGTAAGTAATTTTGTCCAGTCCGGCTTTTCTGTAATAAACAATGTCAGCAAATACTAGCGACCACAGGATGATGAAGCTCCCAGAGATGGTGACAAGCAGGATCACAGACCTCCTCCTGCTCTCTGTCTATGGGTCACAGCAGTTTTTCGCCTTCCTCTGTCCCTTCAGCCCCCTACGGACGCAACTAGTTACTAAAATGTGTCTGACTGTCAAAGCATTGAGCAGTAATATTAACACGAACGGAAACTATGGCGTTAGAGCGCTAGTAAGCCACTCATATCCCTCCCACCCGGGATCCGTATAGTAAACGGCTTTTGTGAGTCAATCCCAGGGTATGTTCTCAATCACTCTCAAAGGATGATATATAAAAAAGATGGGGACATTTT
Organism: Hypanus sabinus; assembly: GCF_030144855.1. Taxonomy (NCBI): domain Eukaryota; kingdom Metazoa; phylum Chordata; class Chondrichthyes; order Myliobatiformes; family Dasyatidae; genus Hypanus; species Hypanus sabinus. Next base: position 82,485 of record NW_026779453.1, read on the forward strand.
TAAAACAGAGCAGAACACCGGTTATTGACAGAACAACAGCAGCAGTTCTCCCGGTGCTTTCCACTTCTGAGAACAGATGGTGACAAACCGGTCAAACGTAAAAGTGACGGTGAACCACACAGAACAATCCGTGGCTGCCAGTCCCAGCGCAGAGATCACACTGCACACTGGGGTGATGTCCAGGAACGTCCCGAGAAATAATAATAACTAATCCGCCACAATACGACTCCACAAATAATGTTCAGTAGATTCGTAGTTGCCATGGCCACCAGGTAGAGAGTGGTGCAGGTGGAGAGGCCGCACTTTCCTCGGGATAGGATCACAATCGCCGACAAATTCACTAGGGGAACAGTAAAAATAATGAATTAATTAGTATCTCTGCGCTCCGTGGTTCTTGGTGCAGAGATAATCTGAGAATTGAGAGCAATAAAACTCTGCAGACAATTCACTTCTGGAGCTTTAAAATATGTAAAGCGGGTGTCGCTGTTGTATTACTTGTACATGCTGGGTGAAGGAGCAAGGTACCCGGCACTGGACGAGGAGCAGCGTTCGCGAAGAGGCAGTGTCTGCTGATCACCGAGGTCGCTTTGGAGAAATCAAAATAAATCTCCTTCCATTAGGCTTTCGTCTGATTTCAAAGCATGGATATCTTTATCAGCGGCGGTGATTGCCAACGAAGTTCTGACACGCTTGACATAGAAGGAAGCCCCGCTCCTACGCCATCTGTCCATTTACAAAGTTCATAATCCAACTGAAAAATATCTCCCCTTGTCGCATGTCCTCGTCTCCTCCTCCGCTCCCCGGTAGTCACCTGCCTATATCTGCGCTGCTTGATAAACTTCTTTTAATTTCTGCAACTGTACCTACTCGGGATTCCGTCAAGCTGTGGTAAGGATTTCGATCTGACTTTCTCATTTTCGCGTATAAAAATTCTGCGCAGCCCTCTGAACGTTTCAGTTATTTTGCACACTCGTGCTTAACCCATCCAATTTCCAAAGGAAAAATACTAAAGAAAGTTTGAAACATCTTTTGAAGTTGCTTCAAATTAATGTAGCATCATTCCGAATATTTCGACCTTATTGTTCCAGAGTGAAGTTTTGCATGTACCTTACCCCGTCTGACCTCTAATAGACACCGCTGGTTGATTCTTGACTCCCTTATCACTTCAGAGAAAATGATGCTTGGAAACGAATCCCGGTACACTAAAAAGCACACAACGCTTACGTGAATTTTCGTAACTCTCGATGTTTCGGGATCTAACTCATAAGTTATTAGTAACACTTTTCCCTGATTCATAACGGGTGATTTGCTTTCTGCGTTCCCTTCAAACTTGCAAAAATTTCGTAAAACAATGCAACATCGTTAAATTGGAATGGCGCTATTAGCACCAATAGCCAGTGAAGGGATCGAGCGAACGGGAATATCGGAGTTTAATTTGACAGCGGCTTTGCGTTGATAAATCAAAACTGCCTGTCATTAGTCCACAAAATTAATCCATTTCCGGGATGTTCAACTCCACGTCTGTCTCAACTGACAATTTATTAACAACTGAAACCACGGATGAAACTACAGCACAATTTCTTAAGCACAGAGTTTTGTCACAATGCCTGCACGGCACTTACTGATACATCGGCATCTAAATGTTATCCGTAAATGATCAAGCCTAAAGACCGCGGATACAACGCGCAAATCGCCTCTGTTCTTACCAGGAATACCAATTACGGCAGTTATCATGTAATATATCTTTCGCACACTGTAAAATATTTCAAGCATGGTGTCTGAAGTTGACTCCGTCTTTTTAACTACCCACGATGTTGCTGAAGAAACTCTGAGCTGATGGATCTCTTTGGTTATTAATTTATACTCGCTCCGATAAACTGAGTATTCAATACTATAGAAGGCTGACGTGTCTTCCAGCAGTTGGGGTAAAAATAAATATGATGTTATTCAGATAAAATCCCAATTGTGATGTGGTATGCACAGCATGACACAAAAATTGCAAAGTCTTGAAGACGAAAAACAACGATTTGAGATGTGTGTGAGAATTGTTGACAAACACTCTCAGATCCATCTCTATTTCATGATTTAACTTGTTGAGCTTCTTCATACCTCGAACCTACAGACATTGTCAACAGAGACCAATGCTCTTCTGTCAATGGGCTGCTGTGTTTCACTCTGAGACTAGTCTCGATTACACATTTTGCCATAGTAATATATTAAAAGAGCATGTTAATTTTACGTTCTTTAAATATAATGAAGAATCTTAAAGAAATAGAGCATGCTGGCTTACGAAGATACTGAACACATACAACACTTGAATCAAATTAACGGCAACATACACAAACATTTGGAAGAGCTCGACAGGCCAGCATTGGTGTAAATAAATAAACTTCGATGTTTCCGGGCGAGAAACTTCAAATTAATTAATGTTTCGCCAAGCATTGCAATTTTGTTGTCCAGGAAGAACTACAGTGCACAAATTGGTGGATTCGAAAACATCGGAATTGTTTCATTTACCTAGTGTTCGCTGGTCTTAAACGGTCACATTTGAATTTAACAAAGGCACAAGGCCGGGAGAAGAAACCAGAGACTCCGTTGGTTGTCCCCCTGGACTAGAGGCAGTAAGAGGAGACACAGGTAGGTCTGGTGACATTGAACCAATGGGATGGAGATACATCAGTTCATCTACTGGGGAATACCATATGGATCAGAATTTCCAAACACTTAACAGCGGTGAATCTTCAATAACCAGAGAACGACTTTTGCATAAGAGGAGGATCGTACAGACACGTGGAGATCAGGACCACTGGGAACGCGTAGAGTCATTGCCCAGGTAATAGCTTTTAATTTCATCTACTTTCCATGCAGTAAGAAGGACATTCTAGTGATGGTGCAAACGGGATTTTTTTTAGCTTAGGTAATGAAGGTTATATTATGCCAAACACAAATACGTTCTGTGCCTCTCTGAGCATTTCTTTTAATAACGGGTAGATCCAGGAATTGGCGCCCCTCACGGACTCGATGATAAATCTATTCTTTCAGCCGGATAACCGATTCGGAAAACGTTGGGGAGGGGCAAAAAGATCTGCAACTGGGTAGTTAACGGCTACTGACCAAGAACGAAAAATTCAGGAAATTCTGCAAGTCCGAAGGGCCTGCATTTTCTTGATTAGAGGGGATACCTCCAGAAATACGTTTTCGGGAAGTGTCCACAATAAGAGGTGGCCCCTAAACATACTTCTGCAAGCAGTTGTCTGTCTTTTACTATGCACGACTTCACCAATAGAGAGTTTATTTGGTATCTGTGTCTCCTTTTCCCATGATCTGCACATTTTCCTCAGCAGCCATATTTCTGTATGTGTAGGTTCACATTTTCACTGCAGTTTTGGATGCTTTCAACCGTTTATTTGAGCCCTGGGATCATTGTTTTTTTTTCAATATAATGCTGTTCCATACATCCTTGGATAATTTGTACACCTCTCCACCGTCCTGATGATTTTGGCTACAGGGTCCCCCGTCCCGAGTTGATACCAATGACGTTAATATTGTATTATGTAATTCCTGAATTGTCCCGCCACTATATCGTTCTGTATCTGGGTAAATCTGAGTGCATATGCGGATGCCAACACGTTGTAATAATTTCCGTTTCTGCGGAGTCATCTGGGCTCAGGTTTGGGCTGCAGACTCGGGGTGAAGGAGCAACGCCTCATATACCGTCTGGGTAGTCTCCAGCCCCTTCGAATTCTCCAACTTCCGGTAATTCACTCCTTCTCACATCCCCCATCCCATTTTCTCTCTGCCTCCTCTTCCAGCTGCCTGTCACCTCTCTCAGAATTCTGCCTTCTTCTACTACCCCTTGCGCCTTACATTCCTTTTTCACCTTTCCTGCCTAATCCGTCCCTGCTTCCCCTCCCCCACTCCTTGATCTTTCATCTGATTGGTTTTTCACCTGGCACCTACTAGCCTCTCCTTCCCACCCTCCCCCACCTTCTTTATAGGGCCCTTGCTCCCTGCTACTTCAGTCCCGACTAAGGGACTCAGCCCGAAGCGTTGTGTGTTCGTTTCCAGGGATGCTACTGGACCTGCTGAGTTCCTCCAGCCTGTTGAACGTATTGCTTTTACCACAGCATCTGCAGTGTCCTTTGTGTTAAGCCCATAAAATAAGGTGGAAACGCCACCAGCAGGGCGTTTCACGCTGAGCCTCGATGACCATCTCAGGCTCATCAACATGGGTGTGTGACAATAGGTGGGACGAAACCGGAGAACCTCTAGTGAGTGGTCCATTTGGTGGCCACCCTGTTCCCTTTTTATGGGACAATGAAGGATCCTGAGTCGCCATCATAAATAAAACAAACTGGGATATTCGAGGTAAAATGATCCTTGGTGAATTCACAGGACATTCACAAGTGGGACATCTGAGTGCACCTTTTGAAGTTTAAATCGGAAACATAACATGAGAAGATTCAATAGTACTAGTTGAATTACCCAGGGAGCAGTAACATATACTGGAGAGTAATTACATGACTGAAACTGGGCTTTATTTTGAGTTAATTAATTGTACGATTTGGCACATGCCAACTTGCACAATGGAAAAAAAAAATATGCACAATGGGTGAAAAGTGAATAAAACCGCATGAAATGAGTAATTTTCTGAAGTTCCATCAAATAATTACACAGTACTCAAATACATTTGCAAGGCACAAGCATGTCTGCGGAAAGATGGCTGGTAGTGTGTCCATACAAGGTCCAGACCAGATAGCAGAAAAACAATATGGTTCTCACAAAAAAAAACAAAGGAAGTTGTAGGTAAGGCGATAGAGTCTTGTACTACAGGGGGTATTGTGATCGTTACCCTTTACTAACTACTCAATCATTTAGCCAGAATGGAATACAGATGGTATCCGGACATGGAGAACAGACTATCGAAAACTGGAGCTACTACTTTATGTATGGTGCCGTCATTATCTTGCTTCCGATCGATTGTACTGTTTGGTCATTTACTGAATACAGAAGCTAACTTCGACTGAAATGTGTTTCCAGAATTGAGGATTCAAGCTTCTGATAGTTTTGTTATTCAGCCTCCATATTGTTTCTATGTGATATTTTAAATTATTTGTTTTGTCAATTACGTTGGTGGCGATATTGGTAAAGTTACCTAGTTTCACCTTTCTCGGATTTCTGAAACGACAGTGGTCGTTTTTCTAGATCAGTAGCTTTTTCAACTGTCCAGCCAGTCGAATATCTACACTCAGGTCTGTTCTTCCATAAAAAAGTTAGATTGTAACTTATGCATTAAATCTCATGATCACATCACAAATAACCCGTACAGCTATTTCACCTCAAACAATGGAAATGGTGTTGTTTATGCAGCGATCGACCTTCACCGGCACGTGAGACGAGGAAATCAGATGTCCGTATCTAATCTGTTGGAAAGTCGCCAAGCCACTGGTAATTCTGTCCGTTATATTCCGGCTAGTGTGCACGGACAGAGTTCGCACAAATTGATCTTTTTGCTTCTTACTTTCTAAAATAATCATATCCTGCATAGCATTGAAATTAAAAAGTAGTATTCGGACATTTGCAGCTATTAATTCTGTGTTCTTTTTATTTCTTTCTTTCCAAATTTCTTGTAGTTAATTTAACGGCGATTGTGATCCTGTCTCGCGGGAAATGCGGACTCTCCAAATGCATCACCCGTTACATGGTTGGAATGGCAGCAGTGGATATGTTCGTGGTTATATTTTTCTCTTTAGTGGAACAGACCAACAACATCTACATTTATTCCAGATCCCTGCTCATCACTCCTGTATGCGCAGTGACAGGCGTATCACTTATTATATCAAGGGACTGTTCTGTTTGGTTTACGGTCAGTTTTACCTTTGATCGTTTCATCGCAATATGTTGTCGAAATCTGCGGGATCGATACTGCACGGAGAGAACAGCAACGGTGGTTATGGTGACCGTGGTTATAGTGAGTTGCGGGAAAAGTGCCCCATTTTACTTTATTGTTGAACCGTACGTCATTATTGACAACATACCGTGGCGTTGCGCCCTCACGGATGCATACGCTACTTTACCCGTGTGGAAAAGAATGGAAATACTAGATAGCATTTTAACACCATTGCTGCCAATCGGCTTAATTTTTATCTTCAATGGGTTAACAGTCAGACATATAATTGCGGCAAATAGAGTTCGCAGAGGGCTTCGGAAGAGCACCGACAAACAGAAAGATACTGAGGTGGAAACACGCAATAAATCGATGATTTTGTTGTTTGCAATTTCAGCTAATTTCATATTGCTTTGGATGCCCTATACAGTTCATGCCCTGAAATGGCAAGTGGAAAATTACTATTACCTGGACAGATATTTGAGTTCCCCAGTATATAGACTACAGCAATGTGGTTACATGTTGCAGACTCTCAGTGTGTGCACTAATACGTGTGTCTATGCACTGATACAGAGGAAATTCAGACAAGAGATGAAGAATGGAATGAAGTACGTTTTTACGTTAAATGGCCATCTGTGTAGATAACACCCACTCCGATTGCAATTCAGCGGAGTTTTAGATTAAAACTGTTTAAGATTCGGTAAACTTAGCAAACATGTGTTAAAGTCAAGCAATCATGCACCTGGTCACCCTGAAATGATTAAATTCCAAACTGTCGCAGAGATTCAACAACTACCTGGGAAAATTTACCACAGCATGTAAGACAGGACCCACAGGATCCGGGACGGCTTCTTCCACCGGGACATCAAACTGATTACCTCGCGCTGCTTTGAGTGTTTTCTATGTTACATTGACAATTCTGTTTCTTATAACTTATTATAAATTAGTAGGATTGCACTTTACACATTTAGACGGAGACATAACTTCAAGATTTTTATTCGTCATGTATGTGAAAGATGTATGAAATGAAGTTAATTCAATCAGAAGGGGAGGGACAATTTCCGGACATCTCGGGGTTCAAATGTTTCAAAATGCTCATAGTCAGGTAAAAGAAAATAAATGGAAAGCATTTTAAACACAAGAAGAGTGTGATAGTATTCGAGCTGCGGAAAGGTGGGATTAAAGTAGGAAGGACTTACTCGTTTGAGAGTATTCTGTACAGAGCTCCCATCACCAAAGTGGAAAAGCAACACAGAGAGAGAGTGACAAATCGGGAGACAGATTTTGCACGGGTTCTTGCATTAACACGGTTGTTGTCTCTGGCAACTTAAACATCAATAATAATTCCTCTATTTAAAAGGTTTATATGTGACACAATTTCTCAGTTGTATACAGGAAGGAGACCTGGCACAAATAGCGGGCAGGCAGACTCGTGAACGTTCCATGTTTTGCTAATACCAGAAAGTGAAATGTGCCGGGTAACTGATCTCTCCGCGTGTCAGCATTTCAGAACGATGGAGCACAGCTATTCGACATACCTTACACTGGGATAGCAGCAGACAATATGGAATGCACTTTGTTTATACTATTGTGTAGGAAGGTGGGAGCCGAATTAGGGAAGCGATGCAAATCTTCAAATGCAGAAGAGAAATATGGAGATTGTTCATGGAGCGCTTTATTGGGGTTCAGCATTGGCTTGATTAATTGAGGCAAGAACCGGATGGCCCCGTAAAGTAACCCTAATTGGTAAGAGATGTGAACACCTCTTCAAGAAGAAGAAATAAATAAACTCAAGGTTTTGGAAGAAAGGATTAGGCAGGGCAATGGAACGTCACAATGTAACTAGGCGGGAATGAGCAATGGATTTAGAAGAATTAAAGTGGGACATGGGAAGGCATAGGAAGACCGTGTTAAGGTAGGTGAGGGACAGGAGGATGACGACAGAGAGAGAGTCGAAGAGATAAGACACAAAAGAGGAAACATGTGTCTGGAGTGCAAGGAGGTAGTGAAAGTCCTTTATAATACTTTTCTTCGGTATTCACCAGTGAGTGAAAGAAGGCAGGTGAGCTGGGACATGCAGACGCTTAGAATTACGAACTGGAAAGTGTGAATACATGAATATAAATCATTTCCTGGCGCTAGAAGGTATGCAATCCAGGTAATTAGAGAAATCTGGTGTCCTGACAACGCGTCTCGGCCCGAAACGTCGACAGCGCTTCTCCCTATAGATGCTACCTGGTCTGCTGTGTTCCCCCAGCATTTTCTGCGTGTTGTTGTTTGAATTTCCAGCATCTGCAGATTTCCTCGTGAAAGCTGGTAAAGATGGTTTACATGTGACTGGAAGGGATGAAATGATGGAAGGTGGGAACGTTCCATTATTAATCAAAGAGACAAACACCGACGTAGGATGTCTCACAAGTTTCCTCACATGAAGCCAGGCAAGTAGAGATTAGAAATAAAAAAATAGCAATCATGTTGCTGGAATTATACACTAAATATCACATCAGTTGGTGGGAGATGGAGAAATATATCTCCTTGTAAATCAAACAGACATGTCATGGGAACTGGGTTGCAGCAAATGTGCATTTCAACAAAATTAATTGAATCAACATTGTTTAAAAGTGTGAGGAGTGGAATTTTTCAAAAGCGCTCTGGAGAGCTTCTGTGCCTGTGCCTTGGTAGTAATATTCATGCAGGGCAGGGAGTGGATGAAGAGTCAGTGAACGAGGGATTTGAGACTTGCCAGTACAGAATTTGAGATGTTTTAAATCAGTCCGGGATGTGGACATCATGTTGAAAATATTTAAGTCATTGTTGAGATCACAAAGAATTTTGCACAGTTCTATCACCTATTTATATAAGTATGTCATTAATCTGCAAAGGGGAAGAAAGTTAAGAATAGCCTGGAAATTAAGGCACATTATATTATCATACGGAATATCTGGTAGATGTGTATGTGGAGATGTTACCTGCAGGTACCGCAACATTTGGGAAATAGGAGTCATTTCAGAGCGATGTAGTGAGAGTTCAGGTTCACCATATTCCTCTAAGGGTAAAGGACAAGTATGGCAAACTCAGATATTCCTGGGTGTTCAGGGGGACTGGAGGTTTCTCTGAAACAATACGAAGCATGTGGTGGGGAAAGAACACTGAAGACTGTGGAGGACTTTTAGTAGAACAGAGAGTGTAGGACGGAGAATGAAGGTGAATGGAGACCAATGTTAAGGAGACACGGGGAACAACATTGTCAACACAGGAAGTTATTTTATGTGGCAAAAGCTACCAAAGAAACTGGTGGGGTAGTTTCAATTCCTGGTTCAAAGGGCATTTCAACAGGATCACGGGAATGACTAGTTCAGTGGAATATGGAGAAAATGCGGGAAACGGAACGAGCTCAGGTCGATTGGATCAGACGGGTGAAGGACTTCTTCTATGAATCCATGCAGAGGTTTGTGCAACATGACGTTTAAGCAAAGGAGTGTGCAGTTTAAAGAGCATCGGAGGAAGTACTTCTTCTTTCATACAGAGCGTGTTTACAATCTGGAACACAATGCTTGAGGAGATGATGCAAGCAGCTTTTTATAGCATTTGAATCCCAATCGCATCAACGCTGCCTAAGTGTTCGATCAAATAGAAACATGGAAAACCTACAAGCACAATACAGCCCGTTCGTCCCAAAAAGCTGTGTCGAACATGTCTTTACTTGAGAAATACTGAGTCATACCTCTAGCCCTCAATTGTTCTAAACTCCATGGAGCCTCTTAAATACCGGATTGTTTCTGCCCCCACCACTGCTGCTGGCAGCCTATTCCACGTATTCACCACTCTCTGCGTAAAGAAAAACTTATGCCTGACATCTGTTCTGTACCTGCTTCCAAACACCTTTAAACTATGCCCTCTTGAACACCGTGAAGCGATATGATGTACCGAATAAACAGAGTGAGTCCCAGCAGTTTTGTTGATTTGGTTTTGTTCGTTAAAGATTGGTCCAACTCACTGGAACCCCGGTATTCCGTGACTAACAAGCATAGTCATTGTTCCAGAAAAGCTCCCTCAGTGACATTTCAGTCACGTGATGAGCTGTATTTCCAGAGAGGAGGTCGTGTGTTGCTCCCTGTCTAGTTTGGTCAACTAGTTGGAGTAGACTTTCTTGGAGATATTTAATAAATTGTGCCCCATCCAATCCGTTTGTCAATGACAGCTGCAATGAAAGTAAACTTAATATCAAAGTATGTTTCTGTCATGCCATGCTAACCTGTGATTACTCCATTTAACCTAGCGAGCTGATCCACGATTTCATCAAGACTGTTCCATTACCCACTCAGTCCCAATGCCCTGCCTTCTCCTGTAACTATTCATGCCCCAACTAATCAAGAACCCATCAAACTCTGCGTTAAATATATCCAATCATCTGGCCTCCACAAAAGTCTCTAGTAATGAATTCGAAAGATACACCACACTCTGTCAACATAAATTAAACGTATCTGAGTTCTAAATGGACGTCCCTATTTTCTGAGGCTGTGCCATCTGTATCTCGACTCACCCACCACAGGAAACATCCTCTCGACATTCGCTCTATTGAAACCTTTCAGCATTTGATAAGTTTCAATGAGATCCCCTCCCCCTCTACCCTTTCCCTTTCTCCGATTGTTCACTCTTCTGTCCTATCAGATTCTTGCATCTCCAAACCTTTACCTAACCTCCATTTCCCACCTCTCGGCTTCAATTATTATTTTCTGGCATGCATCTTTGCCCTCTGCCTGTTCAGGTATTTTGCCACCTTCTTCCCTGATCTGCAGAAGAGTCTCGGCCTGAAACGTCGATTGTTTACACTTTTCCATAGATGCTGCTTCACCTGCTGAGTTCCTCCAATATTTTCTGCGTTTTGCTTTGGATTCCCAGCATCCGCATATTTTCTCTTGTTTGCAATGCTTTCTCAAATTCCAAGTACACAACATACACCGATTCTTCTTTGTCTAACCTATATCTTCAAAGATGTCCAACAAAGTTGTCCAGCAAAATTTTCCGTTAAGGAAACCATGCTGACTTCGTTATATTTATTAAATGCTTCCAGGTTTGCTTAACAAACGACTCCAACTTCTTCCCGACCACTGTAGTCAGATGAAATGGCCTATAAACTCCTTTCTTTCTGCTCTCCTTTTTCCTGAAGAATGGATTGGTAATTGCAAATTTACCATCCTCCAGCTCCATGCCAGAGTCTCATAATTCTCGTATAGTCATCACTAATGCCTCCACAATCTGTTCAGCTACCTTTATCAGAAGGCTGGGATGTAGACCATCCGTCCCAGGTGATGTATCTACATTCAGAACTTTATGATTCCCATGCACTTTCCCCATGGTCATGGCAACTTCACTCACTTGTGCTCCATAACAAATGTCGAAAAGACTGCAAACTGTGCAAACGAAAAAAAAAATATTATTATTATGGGTAATCCATTTTAACAGTCTCGACATTATAAAACGTACAGTGGCCATTCCTAACACTCATAACATAGTGATTTTAATAAATGAAAAGCAGCAGAAATATGCCGAATTAAAACAAGAAATTGAAAGACTGAAAATCCTGAACAAGGTATAATTTGCCCCAACAGTAATGTATATCTAGTATCATCTAAGCATCTCTTCACAATAGCATACCTACCCAGATAGACACAGCAAAACTGATGTAACTTCCTGAAATTACCAATGCTATCAGAACACAATTAAAAGTCCGCAAGTTCCTAGCAATTGAGAAATGAGTGGGCTTGTCTATGTCCGTACTTCATGTTTTACCAGCTTAAGCTGAGAAAACGAATAGACGATAGATATCATGAATATGAGTTATAGAGTCATTAAGATTGTCCGTATTTTGTGAATCAGCTCGGTGTTCGTGAATGTGAAGTTATCCATCCCACCACCCGAATCTTAAAGCTGATGGATAGTACATAATGTGCGCTGTGAAAGTACCAGACACTTAATGTTTACAATGTTTAGAAGATATTTGTACAGGTACATCGTTAGGAGAATTTGAGGGGGACATAGGCCTAATAGAAATTAATGGCACTAATTGAGAAGGAGTTCAATCCAGATATGTGTGAGGTGGTTCATTTTGGTAGGTCAACTATGATGGCAGTGTACAACATTAATAGCAGGACTCCTGGCTGTGTGGCGGATCAGAAAGATTGTTGGGTCCGGATCCATTGGACACTCAAAGCTTCTGCGGTGGTTGACTCTGTGGGTAAAAGGCGTAAAGAACATTGGCCTTCATCAGTCGTGGGATTGAGTTTAAGAGCCGAGACCTACTATTAAATCTGGAATGAAAAACCTGACTAATCAATGCTTTACGAAGTCCATTATGGTCTTCCACTTTTAAATGTGTCTCTTGTAGAAATGCAATATCTGCTTTTGATTGTTTCGGATGAGAGAAAACGTTATCTCTTTTTAGCAGGACCACTGAGCCCCTTTACTTTCTAGAAAAGAAACCTCACAGGGTGGCCTCCATCTGCAGCCCTCATGTTAACTTTATCAAAAGACACACAGGGCCCACAATCCAAATCTATGCGAGGGCACAACTACTCGCAATACGCACAATGAAAAGACAGTCTGGCCAATCCGTAACACACAAAAGAACTAGCTACAATGTTAATTCCTCCCAAAATCTCTCCCAACCCTTTACACAAACAAGAAAAAAACGATTAATCCCCGAAATCTAGATCTACCTCCCCAACTGAGGATGATAGCAGGCATTACAAACAAAAGCCCCCAGTGTTTTCCCCACAAACCAAACCTTCTAACTAATCTAGGACGGCTTACCTCCTTAGAATTTATACCAAAACTTATTCTACTTTTTTTATATAGGCTAAAGATAACTAAGCGAAGCCTCTCCAAGTCATCGGGTAGCGCAGGTCCAACAGCGTGCATCGGCGACATTACTGTGACATCAGCTTTTTTGCTCGAGGCTTCGTTATCGTTTTCCCCTGTTTTACATCGAAGCTGCATTTTGTTTGCCACGTCCACGTCCAGCAACTTCCCGGGTTGTTCACAATGCTCAGTTATATCGAGCATACGACAACGAAGAACAGGTAGTTTTTGAATAAAAATCGGGAGCCACACTTACACCCACCTACTCCCTCCAAGCTCAACCCGGAAGTCACCCAACCCTGAGCATTCTGACTGTAATAACTCATTCAGGTTGGAATGATGATGCAGACCTTTCTGCAACTTCTCTTATGTTCTTGTGAGAATTGTAAATCTTCGGTTTCATCCACAATCATATTATTGGGCCTTATAATCTACTTACCAACATCTAACTGTAAAGCAGAGATGCCCGGTATAATTGAAGCTTCAACCCAATGTTTTCAGATTCAGTCCAGTCTATAAACGTTTATTTCTCCGCTTCCCTAAATGTGAAAACAATTAGTCTTCCTTGCATTATTATCCATCCAAACAAACGTCCTTCCCAAATTCTTGTCGAGACGCGTCTCACGCGTCTTCGAATTGTAATTTTTAACAGCTTCATTTTCCACAGAAGGTCCCTAACCTGAGAAAACTGTAACACTCTTGCTTTCATTTCCGATTCGCAGGACGATATACGTGTTTGTGTGTATATAACTTCGCTTACAAATCAGGCATTCATTCCCTTCTCCAACACAACTCAAAAATTGTCAGGGGTGGCCGAGTGGTCTAAGGCACCAGACTCAAGGAATGAAAGCTCTTCCGACAAACGGGAGTGTTCTGGTCTCCATCTGGGGTCGTGCGTTCGAATCCAACTCCTCACATAATTTGTCTTTAAGTATTTAAGTATTAAGTATTAAGTAATGTTATTTCTGCAAACACAACCTGGTTTGTTGAAGTGGATTAGCAAAACGGTTGGAGGATATTTTTTTTTTGTTTTTGAGACTGCTCTTCGCATTAGAACAGATCACCGTACACCGAATTCTGGTAAGTGATTTATTCAGAAACAATTTCACGGTGAAGGATCTTGGCCCGAAACGTCGACACTTCACGCTTTTCCACAGATGCGGCCTGGTCTGCTGCGTTTCTCCTGGCATACTCAGCTATTCAATATAGAATAGTTTTTAAAGTGAAATGTTCGTTTGCCGGAATATTCAATAGATGGGCACGTGAATGTACATTATCAGCTGTTGATCAAAGGTCTGATTGCTGATTGGTAGTAACTGGTGTTGAACGTGGTGATGCGAGTACTGAGGCTCTTGTACCATCTACCTGATGGAAGCAGAGCAAAAAGAGCATGGCAGGGTGACGACCACAGACCTCAGAACTCAGACGGTGGATGCTGTTTTCCTATGACAAGGATTTAAGTGGATGTGTTTAATGTTTGGGAGTGCATTTCCCGTGATGTACTGGGCCAAGTTCACAAACTTTGTTTTAAGAATTTCCTTCAAAGGTATGGTATTTCCGTACCACGTCTTGATGCAGACAGATAATATACTCTCTAAGATACATCCATATAAGTTCATCAAGGGTTTTGATGTCATGCTGAATCACCGCAGTCTGCTAAGAAAGTAAAGAGTTATACCAGCAATTTAAAGTTACTGTCGCGCCCCGCCTTTGAACCCCCAAGGAGAATTGTCTCAAGGACCTCTGGGTTTCCCTCTTCTGAAGACAATAATCGGTCCTTGGTTTTGCAAACACTGAGTGATAGGGTGTTGGCACATCTTCTTTAAAATGATTCCCTCTTAGTTGAATTGTATGCCTTAAGAGTGGATCGTTTTAGAACATGTAAACCCTGGAATGGAGATAACTTCTGCATTCTATACCATTATCTATGCCTCAGAATCTAAGAACCCTCTATCACATTTCCCCTCACCTCCGATGCTCCAGAGAAAAAGAACAAGCTTGTCCAAATTTTCGTTAAAATTTAGACAAACCGTCTAATTCAGGTCGCATCTTGGAGATGCTGTTATGCACACTCTCCGAATCCTCGTCATCTTCTCTATTGAGGATGGCCTGAACGGAGTGCAGCACAATTCCCGTGCTGTGAATGCTGTATGCTCTAATTTCGCACATGCTCGGCAACCGGAGAAAATACATCACGTCCGTATTCATTTAAAATCCCAGGATATAGAGTGCCGAGTGTGTTTGCATGTGGACCCTCTCATCAAAGCAGTCATTCCCACTATTCCGAAATACAGCTATTTATCTCTCATGCAGAGAGAGTACTGCAGAGCGATCAGGTTGGCCGAATGGTCTGAGGCGCCAGACTTAAGGCAGGACAAACGCTTCCTATTTTACGCGAGTGTTCTGGTCTGCAACTGGAGGCGTGGGTTCGAACACCACTCCTGACAAATACTCTGTTTTTCACGTGATGTTTTTATAATGCAATCACTGTAATTTTACTGCAGCGATCAAGGCATGGTCTGTTTGGAAGTATGAGAAAAAAGCAACTAAGATTAAGATTTTGTTTTACTCACAACCGAGCGCAGAAGTACGGGTCACATTACATGGGATTCAGGCTGCGGAGTTTTATGAGAAAGAGGTCTCGGTGAAGAGTGTCTGAGTCACAATCTCAGCCGTGGCTGTTGTTTGGACAGAATGACAACGGGGCCATTCAGACATATTGTTGGACTCTATATTGAAACGGCATTTTGCATCGTCGTTCTTAAGCGTACATCTACCGTGGAGCTCAGTAACGTGCGTTTAACACCTTTCTGGATTTGGGAAAACCAGATTAATCATTCCGGACCGGATTATATTCACTTTTTGTGGTTTAACAGGCCACCCTTCTTTGTTTTGCAATGGAGATGTTTTAAATCGCACAGCACGGAAAATAGCCTTCGGCCCAATTGGTTCAAAGTTCAGAGCAGAAAGTAAATTTCGCATCATAGCTTATCTATATACAGATATCACCATGCACAATGGGATTCACTTTCCCGCGGGCATCAAAGAAACACAATAAAATCCATGAAGGACCGCACTGACGGCCAAAACACTCAATATGTGTAACATAACAAACTGTGTGAAGTCAAGCGAAAGAATAATGATAATAGCAATATTAATTGTTATTTTACGTAATAATCCAGGGCGACTGCAAAGCCCACTGGAGTTTGTTTAGATATAACCTCTCTCAGAGACAACCAGATAGAACCATAGAACATTACAACACAGAAAAAGGCCTTTTGGCCCTTCTTGGCTGTGCCGAACCATTTTTCTGCCTAGTCCCACTGACCTGCACATGGGTCATATCCCTCTAATCCCCTCTCATCCATATACCTGTCCACGTTTTTCTTAAATGTCAAAAGTGAGCCCGCATTCACCACTTCATCTGGCAGCTCATTCCACACTCCCGCCACTTTACAGATGAAGAAGCCCCCCTTTAAACTTTTCCCCCTTCACCCTTAAACCATGACCTCTGTTTTATTTTTCTCTCCCCTAGCATCAGTGGAAAAAAAGCCTGCTTGCATTCACTCTATCTATACCCATCATAATTGTATACACCTCTATCAAATCACGCCTCATACTCCTATGCTCCAGGGAATAAAGCCTAACCTATTCAACCTTTCTCTGTAACTCAGTTTTTCAAGATCCGGCAACATCCTTGTAAAACCTCCTAGCACTCTTTCAACCTTATTAATATTCTTCCTGTAATTAAGTGACCAAAACTGCACACAATACTCCAAATTCTGTCTCACCAATGTCTTATACAACCTCACCATTACATTCCAACTCTTATACTCAATACTTTGATTTATAAAGGCCAATGTACCAAAAGCACTCTTTACAGCTTGTGACGCCACTTTTAGGGAATTATGTATCAAATAACAATTAACAATGGACCCAGCACTGATCCCTGTGGCACACTAGTCACAGGCCTCCACTCAGAGTAGCAATCCTCCACTACCACTCTCTGGCTTCTTCCATTCAGCCAATGTCTAATCCAATTTAATACCTCTCCATGTATACTTAGTGACTGAATCTTCCTAACTAACCTCCTGTGTGTGACCTTGTCAATGCCTTACTGAAGTCCATGTATACAACATCCACTGCCTTCCCCTCATCCACTTTCCTTGTAACCTCGTCGGAAAACCCTAATGGATTGGTTAAACATGACGAACCACGCACAAAGCCATGCTGACTTTTTCTAATAAGTCCCTGTCTATCCAAATATTTGTAGATCCTATCTCTTAAAATTCCTTCCAATAATTTACCTACTACCAGCCTATAATTTCCCGGCTTACTTTTTGAGCCTTTTTAAACAACGAAACGAGATGAGCTATCCTCCAATCCTCCGGCAGCTGACCGGTGGATATCGACATTTTAAATATTTCTGCCAAGGCCCCTGCCAGGAAACTAGTCTCCTTCAAGGTCCGAGGGAATGCCCTGTCAAGTCCTGGGGATTTATCTACTCTGATTTACCTCAAGACAGCAAGCACCTCCTCCTCTTTAATCTGTATGAATTCCATGAACTCCCTACTTGTTTGCCTTGGTTCCATAAACTCCATTCCAGCTTCTTTAGTAAATACAGATGAAAAAAAAAACATTTAATATCTCTCCCATTTATTTTATAGCCAACCACTCTGATCTTCAAACGGACCAATTCTAACTCTAAATATCCTTTTGCTCTTAACATACCTTAGGATTATCCTTCACCCTGACTGGAAAAGCAACCTCATGTCTTCTTTTATCCCTCCTGATTTATTTCTTAAGTAATTTCTTACTCTTTTCTCAGATGAATTACACATTGACAGAGGATCGAACATGCACGATTTTAAATTATTCAAGTAAAGCTCAAACATTTAATGCAGATAGTAAACATGATTCCGAAAGTTATAAGAACAAACTTTAGACAATATAGGCGTACTAGATGATAAGTAAAGAAATTTGCAATTGAGGTAGCACAATATCAGACAGAAATGCAGGATACAGTAGACCTGATGGATGGATGAATATTTTTATTTTATATGTTAATGAATTGGATGTTGGAATTGATGATCATACGGACAGGTTTGCGGACAGGATGAACATAGGTGGAGGTGCCGGATATCTGGAGGAAGCAGAAAGGCTACAAAAGGACGGGGACAGATTAAGAGAATGGGCAAAGAAGTTGCAGATAGTCCATACTGTCAGGAAACATATGGTCCTGCACTTAAGCAGGAGAAATAAAATAGAAGGCTCTTTTCTCAACGCAGAGGAAATTGGAATTGACTCTAGTTCCTCGTACAGCATTCCCAAAATGTTAATATGCAGTTTGCCAAAGTGGTGAGGAAGGCCAATGCGATGTTCGCGATCATTTCGAGAGGAATGGAATATGGATGCAGCGATGTAGATTTCGGATGAAATGCCCCTTGAGTACTGTGAGCAGTTTGGAGCACCTAGTCTTAGACAGGGTGTGCTGTTACTGGAGACGGTTCAAAGGTGGTTTATAAAAATTACTCCAGGGTTAAAAGCTTTGTCATGCGAGTAGCATGTGACGGTTCTGGGTCTCTACTCTCGGGAATTCAGGATAATGAATGGTTTGCGCATTAAATCAGCGCTTGTTACCCTTACAGACTACTGGACCGTGTCTTCCATGTCTATCACCCATATCTCCTGGCTGACTACTGGATGATGTCTCCCCGTGTCTATCACATATGAGTCCCGGTAAAATACTGGACCGTGTCTCCCCGTGT
>NW_026779454.1:0-100927 GCF_030144855.1 Hypanus sabinus
CTACCCCTGACCCCTCACTCTCTGTGTGAACAAACCTAGCCCCTGACACTCCCTCTCTGTGTGAACAAACCTACCTCTGACACTCCACTCTCTGTGTGAACAAACCTACCCCTGAACCACCACTCTCTGTGTGAACAAACCTACCCCTGAACCACCACTCTCTGTGTGAACAAACCTACCCCTGAACCACCACTCTCTGTGTGAACAAACCTACCACTTACACTCCATTCTCTGTGTGAACAAACCTACCCCTGACACTCCACTCGCTGTGTGAACAAACCTACCTCTGACACTCCACTCTCTGTGTGAACAAACCTACCTCTGACACTCCACTCTCTGTGTGAATAAACCTACCTCTGACACTCCAATCTCTGTGTGAACAAACCAACCTCTGACACCTCCACTCTCTCTGTGTGAAGAAACCTACCTCTGACACTCCACTGTCTGTGTGAACAAACCTACCCCTGACACTCCATTTCTCTGTGTGAACAAACCTACCCCTGATACTCCATTCTCTGTGTGTACAAACCTACCTCTGACACTCCACTCTCTGTGTGAACAAACGTACTCCTGACTCTCTACTCTATGTGGGAACAAACCTACCCCTGACTCTCTACTCTATGTGGGAACAAACCTACCCCTGACACTCCACTCTCTGTGTGAACAAACCTACCCTGACAGTCCACTCTCTGTGTGAACAAACCTACCCCTGACACTCCACTCTCTGTGTGAACAAACCCTACCTCTTGACACTCCACTCTCTGTGTGAACAACACCGACCTCTGACACTCCAATCTCTGTGTGAACAAACCAACCTCTGACACTCCACTCTCTGTGTAAATAAACCTACCTCTGACACTCCACTCTCTGTGTGAACAAAGCTACCTCTGACACACCACCCCTCCGTGTCAACAAACGTACCCCTGACCCCTCAAAACTCTGAGTGAACAAACGTACCCCTGACCCCTCACTCTCTGTGTGAACAAACCTACCTCTGACACACCACTCTCTGTGTGAACAAACCTACCTCTGACACTTCCACTCTCTGTGAGAGAAACCTACCTCTGAGACTCCACTCACTGTGTGAACAAACGTACCCCCTGACCCCTCACTCTCTGTGTGAACAAACCTACCTCTGACACACCACCCTCCGTGTGAACAAACGTACCCCTGACCCCTCAAACTCTGAGTGAACAAACGTACCCCTGACCCCTCACTCTCTGTGTGAACAAACCTACCTCTGACACACCACCCTCTGTGTGAATAAACCTACCTCTGGACACTCCACTCTCTGTGTGAATAAACCTACCCCCTGACACTCCACTCTCTGTGTGAACAAACCTACCTCTGACACTCCATTCTCTGTGTGAACAAACCTACCCCCTGACACTCCACTCTCTGTGTGAACAAACCTACCTCTGACACTCCCACTCTCTGTGTGAACAAACCCATACCCCTGAACCACCACTCTCTGTGTGAACAAACCTACCCCTGAACCACCAATCTCTGTGTGAACAAACCTACCCCTGAACCACCACTCTCTGTGTGAACAAACCTACCACTTACACTCCATTCTCTGTGTGAACAAACCTACCCCTGACACTCCACTCGCTGTGTGAACAAACCTACCTCTGACACTCCACTCTCTGTGTGAATAAACCTACCTCTGACACTACAATCTATGTGTGAACAAACCAACCTCTGACACTCCACTCTCTGTGTGAAGAAACCTACCTCTGACACTCCACTGTCTGTGTGAACAACCCTACCCCTGACACTCCATTCTCTGTGTGAACAAACCCCTACCCCTGATACTCCATTCTCTGTGTGTACAAACCTACCTCTGACACTCCACTCTCTGTGTGAACAAACGTACTTCTGACTCTCTACTCTATGTGGGAACAAACCTACCCCTGACACTCCATTCTCTGTGTGAACAAACCTACCTCTGACACTCCACTCTCTGTGTGAACAAACATACCCCTGACAACTCCACTCTCTGTGTGAACAAACCTACCCCTGACTCTCTACTCTATGTGGGAACAAACCTACCCCTGACACTCCACTCTCTGTGTGAACAAACCTACCCCTGACAGTCCACTCTCTGTGTGAACAAACCCTACCCCTGACACTCCACTCTCTGTGTGAACAAACCTACCTCTGACACTCCACTCTCTGTGTGAACAAACCGACCTCTGACACTCCAATCTCTGTGTGAACAAACCAAACCTCTGACACTCCACTCTCTGTGTGAATAAACCTACCTCTGACACTCCACTCTCTGTGTGAACAAACCTACCCCTGACACTCCACTTCTGTGTGAACAAAACTACCTCTGACTCTCCTCTCTCCGTGTGAATAAACCTACCTCTGACACTCCACTCGCTGTGTGAACAAACCTACCCCTGACACTCCACTCTCTGTGTGAACAAACCTACCTCTGACACTCCCACTCTCTGTGTGAACAAACCTACCACTGACACTCCGTTCTCTGTGTGAACAAACCTACCCCTGACACTCCACTCGCTGTGTGAACAAACCTACCCCTGACACTCCACTCTCTGTGTGAACAAACGTACCCCTGACCCCTCACTCTCTGTGTGAACAAACCTACCTCTGACACACCACCCTCCGTGTGAACAAAAGTACCCCTGACCCCTCAATCTCTGAGTGAACAAACGTACCCCTGACCCCTCACTCTCTGTGTGAACAAACCTACCTCTGACACACCACTCTCTGTGTGAACAAACCTACCCCTGACACTCCACTCTCTGTGTGAACAAACCTACCTCTGACACTCCACTCTCTGTGTGAACAAACCTACCCCTGAACCACCACTGTCTGTGTGAACAAAACCTACCTCTGACACTCCACTCTCTGTGTGAACAAACCTACCCCCTGAACCACCACTCTCTCGTGTGAACAAACCTACCCCTGAACCACCACTCTCTGTGTGAACAAACCTACCTCTGAACCACCACTCTCTGTGTGAACAAACCTACCCCTGAACCACCACTCTCTGTGTGAACAAACCTACCACTTACACTCCATTCTCTGTGTGAACAAAACCTACCCCTGACACTCCACTCTCTGTGTGAACATACCTACCTCTGACACACCACCCTCCGTGTGAACAAACCTATCCCTGACACTCCACTCTCTGTGTGAACAAACCTACCTCTAACACTACACTCTCTGTGTGAACAAACCTACCCCTGAACCACCACTCTCTGTGTGAACAAACCTACCCCTGAACCACCACTCTCTGTGTGAACAAACCTACCCCTGAACCACACTCTCTGTGTGAACAAACCTACCCCTGAAACCACCACTCTCTGTGTGAACAAACCTACCACTTACACTCAATTCTCTGTGTGAACAAAGCTACCCCTGACACTCCACTCGCTGTGTGAACAAACCTACCCTCTGACACTCCACTCTCTGTGTGAATAAACCTACCCTCTGACACTCCAATCTCTGTGTGAACAAACCAACCTCTGACACTCCACTCTCTGTGTGAATAAACCTACCCCTGAACCACCACTCTCTGTGTGAACAAACCTACCACTTACACTCCATTCTCTGTGTGAACAAACCTACCCCCTGACACTCCACTCGCTGTGTGAACAAACCTACCTCTGACACTCCACTCTCTGTGTGAACAAACCTACCTCTGAAACTCCACTCTCTGTGTGAACAAACCTACCTCTGACACTCCACTCTCTGTGTGAATAAACCTACCTCTGACACTCCAATCTCTGTGTGAACAAACCTACCCCTGAACCACCACTCTCTGTTTGAACAAACCTACCCCTGAACCACCACTCTCTGTGTGAACAAACCTACCACTTACACTCCATTCTCTGTGTGAACAAACCTACCCCTGACACTCCACTCGCTGTGTGAACAAACCTACCTCTGACACTCCACTCTCTGTGTGAACAAACCTACCTCTGAAACTCCACTCTCTGTGTGAACAAACCTACCTCTGACACTCCACTCTCTGTGTGAATAAACCTACCTCTGACACTCCAATCTCTGTGTGAACAAACCAACCTCTGACACTCCACTCTCTGTGTGAATAAACCTACCTCTGACACTCCACTCGCTGTGCGAACAAACCTACCTCTGACACTCCACTCTCTGTGCGAACAAACCTACCTCTGACACTCCACTCTCTGTGTGAACAAACCTACCCCTGAACCACCACTCTCTGTGTGAACAAACCTACCTCTGACACTCCAATCACTGTGTGAACAAACCTACCTCTGACACTCCAATCTCTGTGTGAACAAACCGACCTCTGACACTCCACTCTCTGTGTGAACAAACCGACCTCTGACACTCCACTCTCTGTGTGAACAAACCTACCTCTGACACTCCAATCACTGTGTGAACAAACCTACCCCTGACACTCCACTCGCTGTGTGAACAAACCTACCTCTGACACTCCAATCACTGTGTGAACAAACCTACCTCTGACACTCCAATCTCTGTGTGAACAAACCGACCTCTGACACTCCACTCGCTGTGTGAACAAACCTACCTCTGA
The DNA here is from genome assembly GCF_030144855.1 of Hypanus sabinus. Classification (NCBI taxonomy): domain Eukaryota; kingdom Metazoa; phylum Chordata; class Chondrichthyes; order Myliobatiformes; family Dasyatidae; genus Hypanus; species Hypanus sabinus. The sequence continues at coordinate 4,553 of NW_026779454.1, forward strand.
CACTCCACTCTCTGTGTGAACAAACCTACCCCTGACACTCTACTCTCTGTGAGAACAAACCTACCTCTGACACTCCACTCTCTGTGTGAACAAACCTACCACTGACGCTCCGTTCTCTGTGTGAACAAACCTACCTCTGACACTCCACTCGCTGTGTGAAGAAACCAACCTCTGATACTCCACTCTCTGTGTGAACAAACGTACCCCTGACCCCTCACTCTCTGTGTGAACAAACCTACCTCTGACACACCACCCTCCGTGTGAACAAACCTATCCCTGACACTCCACTCTCTGTGTGAACAAACCTACCTCTAACACTACACTCTCTGTGTGAACAAACCTACCCCTGAACCACCACTCTCTGTGTGAACAAACCTACCCCTGAACCACCACTCTCTGTGTGAACAAACCTACCCCTGAACCACCACTCTCTGTGTGAACAAACCTACCCCTGAACCACCACTCTCTGTGTGAACAAACCTACCACTTACACTCAATTCTCTGTGTGAACAAACCTACCCCTGACACTCCACTCGCTGTGTGAACAAACCTACCTCTGACACTCCACTCTCTGTGTGAATAAACCTACCTCTGACACTCCAATCTCTGTGTGAACAAACCAACCTCTGACACTCCACTCTCTGTGTGAATAAACCTACCCCTGAACCACCACTCTCTGTGTGAACAAACCTACCACTTACACTCCATTCTCTGTGTGAACAAACCTACCCCTGACACTCCACTCGCTGTGTGAACAAACCTACCTCTGACACTCCACTGTCTGTGTGAACAAACCTACCTCTGAAACTCCACTCTCTGTGTGAACAAACCTACCTCTGACACTCCACTCTCTGTGTGAATAAACCTACCTCTGACACTCCAATCTCTGTGTGAACAAACCTACCCCTGAACCACCACTCTCTGTGTGAACAAACCTACCCCTGACACTCCACTCTCTGTGTGAACAAACCTACCTCTGACACTCCACTCTCTGTGTGAACAAACCGACCTCTGACACTCCAATCTCTGTGTGAACAAACCAACCTCTGACACTCCAATCTCTGTGTGAACAAACCAACCTCTGACACTCCACTCTCTGTGTGAATAAACCTACCTCTGACACTCCACTCTCTGTGTGAACAAACCTACCCCTGACACTCCACTCTCTGTGTGAACAAAACTACCTCTGACTCTCCTCTCTCCGTGTGAATAAACCTACCTCTGACACTCCACTCGCTGTGTGAACAAACCTACCCCTGACACTCCACTCTCTGTGTGAACAAACCTACCTCTGACACTCCACTCTCTGTGTGAACAAACCTACCACTGACACTCCGTTCTCTGTGTGAACAAACCTACCCCTGACACTCCACTCGCTGTGTGAACAAACCTACCCCTGACACTCCACTCTCTGTGTGAACAAACGTACCCCTGACCCCTCACTCTCTGTGTGAACAAACCTACCTCTGACACACCACCCTCCGTGTGAACAAAAGTACCCCTGACCCCTCAATCTCTGAGTGAACAAACGTACCCCTGACCCCTCACTCTCTGTGTGAACAAACCTACCTCTGACACACCACTCTCTGTGTGAACAAACCTACCCCTGACACTCCACTCTCTGTGTGAACAAACCTACCTCTGACACTCCACTCTCTGTGTGAACAAACCTACCCCTGAACCACCACTGTCTGTGTGAACAAACCTACCTCTGACACTCCACTCTCTGTGTGAACAAACCTACCCCTGAACCACCACTCTCTGTGTGAACAAACCTACCCCTGAACCACCACTCTCTGTGTGAACAAACCTACCTCTGAACCACCACTCTCTGTGTGAACAAACCTACCCCTGAACCACCACTCTCTGTGTGAACAAACCTACCACTTACACTCCATTCTCTGTGTGAACAAACCTACCCCTGACACTCCACTCTCTGTGTGAACATACCTACCTCTGACACACCACCCTCCGTGTGAACAAACCTATCCCTGACACTCCACTCTCTGTGTGAACAAACCTACCTCTAACACTACACTCTCTGTGTGAACAAACCTACCCCTGAACCACCACTCTCTGTGTGAACAAACCTACCCCTGAACCACCACTCTCTGTGTGAACAAACCTACCCCTGAACCACCACTCTCTGTGTGAACAAACCTACCCCTGAACCACCACTCTCTGTGTGAACAAACCTACCACTTACACTCAATTCTCTGTGTGAACAAAGCTACCCCTGACACTCCACTCGCTGTGTGAACAAACCTACCTCTGACACTCCACTCTCTGTGTGAATAAACCTACCTCTGACACTCCAATCTCTGTGTGAACAAACCAACCTCTGACACTCCACTCTCTGTGTGAATAAACCTACCCCTGAACCACCACTCTCTGTGTGAACAAACCTACCACTTACACTCCATTCTCTGTGTGAACAAACCTACCCCTGACACTCCACTCGCTGTGTGAACAAACCTACCTCTGACACTCCACTCTCTGTGTGAACAAACCTACCTCTGAAACTCCACTCTCTGTGTGAACAAACCTACCTCTGACACTCCACTCTCTGTGTGAATAAACCTACCTCTGACACTCCAATCTCTGTGTGAACAAACCTACCCCTGAACCACCACTCTCTGTTTGAACAAACCTACCCCTGAACCACCACTCTCTGTGTGAACAAACCTACCACTTACACTCCATTCTCTGTGTGAACAAACCTACCCCTGACACTCCACTCGCTGTGTGAACAAACCTACCTCTGACACTCCACTCTCTGTGTGAACAAACCTACCTCTGAAACTCCACTCTCTGTGTGAACAAACCTACCTCTGACACTCCACTCTCTGTGTGAATAAACCTACCTCTGACACTCCAATCTCTGTGTGAACAAACCAACCTCTGACACTCCACTCTCTGTGTGAATAAACCTACCTCTGACACTCCACTCGCTGTGCGAACAAACCTACCTCTGACACTCCACTCTCTGTGCGAACAAACCTACCTCTGACACTCCACTCTCTGTGTGAACAAACCTACCCCTGAACCACCACTCTCTGTGTGAACAAACCTACCTCTGACACTCCAATCACTGTGTGAACAAACCTACCTCTGACACTCCAATCTCTGTGTGAACAAACCGACCTCTGACACTCCACTCTCTGTGTGAACAAACCGACCTCTGACACTCCACTCTCTGTGTGAACAAACCTACCTCTGACACTCCAATCACTGTGTGAACAAACCTACCCCTGACACTCCACTCGCTGTGTGAACAAACCTACCTCTGACACTCCAATCACTGTGTGAACAAACCTACCTCTGACACTCCAATCTCTGTGTGAACAAACCGACCTCTGACACTCCACTCGCTGTGTGAACAAACCTACCTCTGACACTCCACTCTCTGTGTGAACAAACCTACCCCTGACACTCTACTCTCTGTGAGAACAAACCTACCTCTGACACTCCACTCTCTGTGTGAACAAACCTACCACTGACGCTCCGTTCTCTGTGTGAACAAACCTACCTCTGACACTCCACTCGCTGTGTGAAGAAACCAACCTCTGATACTCCACTCTCTGTGTGAACAAACGTACCCCTGACCCCTCACTCTCTGTGTGAACAAACCTACCTCTGACACACCACCCTCCGTGTGAACAAACCTATCCCTGACACTCCACTCTCTGTGTGAACAAACCTACCTCTAACACTACACTCTCTGTGTGAACAAACCTACCCCTGAACCACCACTCTCTGTGTGAACAAACCTACCCCTGAACCACCACTCTCTGTGTGAACAAACCTACCCCTGAACCACCACTCTCTGTGTGAACAAACCTACCCCTGAACCACCACTCTCTGTGTGAACAAACCTACCACTTACACTCAATTCTCTGTGTGAACAAAGCTACCCCTGACACTCCACTCGCTGTGTGAACAAACCTACCTCTGACACTCCACTCTCTGTGTGAATAAACCTACCTCTGACACTCCAATCTCTGTGTGAACAAACCAACCTCTGACACTCCACTCTCTGTGTGAATAAACCTACCCCTGAACCACCACTCTCTGTGTGAACAAACCTACCACTTACACTCCATTCTCTGTGTGAACAAACCTACCCCTGACACTCCACTCGCTGTGTGAACAAACCTACCTCTGACACTCCACTGTCTGTGTGAACAAACCTACCTCTGAAACTCCACTCTCTGTGTGAACAAACCTACCTCTGACACTCCACTCTCTGTGTGAATAAACCTACCTCTGACACTCCAATCTCTGTGTGAACAAACCTACCCCTGAACCACCACTCTCTGTGTGAACAAACCTACCCCTGAACCACCACTCTCTGTGTGAACAAACCTACCACTTACACTCCATTCTCTGTGTGAACAAACCTACCCCTGACACTCCACTCGCTGTGTGAACAAACCTACCTCTGACACTCCACTCTCTGTGTGAACAAACCTACCTCTGAAACTCCACTCTCTGTGTGAACAAACCTACCTCTGACACTCCACTCTCTGTGTGAATAAACCTACCTCTGACACTCCAATCTCTGTGTGAACAAACCAACCTCTGACACTCCACTCTCTGTGTGAATAAACCTACCTCTGACACTCCACTCGCTGTGCGAACAAACCTACCTCTGACACTCCACTCTCTGTGCGAACAAACCTACCTCTGACACTCCACTCTCTGTGTGAACAAACCTACCCCTGAACCACCACTCTCTGTGTGAACAAACCTACCTCTGACACTCCAATCACTGTGTGAACAAACCTACCTCTGACACTCCAATCTCTGTGTGAACAAACCGACCTCTGACACTCCACTCTCTGTGTGAACAAACCGACCTCTGACACTCCACTCTCTGTGTGAACAAACCTACCTCTGACACTCCAATCACTGTGTGAACAAACCTACCCCTGACACTCCACTCGCTGTGTGAACAAACCTACCTCTGACACTCCAATCACTGTGTGAACAAACCTACCTCTGACACTCCACTCTCTGTGTGAACAAACCTACCTCTGACACTCCAATCACTGTGTGAACAAACCTACCCCTGACACTCCACTCGCTGTGTGAAGAAACCTACCTCTGACACTCCAATCTCTGTGTGAATAAACCTACCCCTGACACTCCACTCTCTGTGTGAACAAACCAACCTCTGACACTCAACTCTCTGTGTGAATAAACCTACCTCTGACACTCCACTCGCTGTGTGAACAAACCTACCTCTGACACTCCACTCTCTGTGTGAACAAACCTACCCCTGACACTCCACTCTCTGTGAGAACAAACCTACCTCTGACACTCCACTCTCTGTGTGAACAAACCTACCACTGACACTCCGTTCTCTGTGTGAACAAACCTACCTCTGACACTCCGTTCTCTGTGTGAACAAACCTACCTCTGACACTCCACTCGCTGTGTGAAGAAACCAACCTCTGATACTCCACTCTCTGTGTGAACAAACCTACCCCTGACACACCACCCTCCGTGTGAACAAACGTACCCCTGACCCCTCAATCTCTGAGTGAACAAACGTACCCCTGACCCCTCACTCTCTGTGTGAACAAACCTACCTCTGACACACCACCCTCCGTGTGAACAAACGTACCCCTGACCCCTCAATCTCTGAGTGAACAAACGTACCCCTGACCCCTCACTCTCTGTGTGAACATACCTACCTCTGACACACCACTCTCTGTGTGAACAAACCTATCCCTGACACTCCACTCTCTGTGTGAACAAACCTACCTCTAACACTACACTCTCTGTGTGAACAAACCTACCCCTGAACCACCACTCTCTGTGTGAACAAACCTACCCCTGAACCACCACTCTCTGTGTGAACAAACCTACCTCTGACACTCCACTCTCTGTGTGAACAAACCTACCCCTGAACCACCACTCTCTGTGTGAACAAACCTACCCCTGAACCACCACTCTCTGTGTGAACAAACCTACCACTTACACTCCATTCTCTGTGTGAACAAACCTACCCCTGACACTCCACTCGCTGTGTGAACAAACCTACCTCTGACACTCCACTCTCTGTGTGAACAAACCTACCTCTGACACTCCACTCTCTGTGTGAATAAACCTACCTCTGACACTCCAATCTCTGTGTGAACAAACCAACCTCTGACACTCCACTCTCTGGGTGAAGAAACCTACCTCTGACACTCCACTGTCTGTGTGAACAACCCTACCCCTGACACTCCATTCTCTGTGTGAACAAACCTACCCCTGATACTCCATTCTCTGTGTGTACAAAACTACCTCTTACACTCCACTCTCTGTGTGAAAAAACGTACTTCTGACTCTCTACTCTATGTGGGAACAAACCTACCCCTGACACTCCATTCTCTGTGTGAACAAACCTACCTCTGACACTCCACTCTCTGTGTGAACAAACATACCCCTGACACTCCACTCTCTGTGTGAACAAACCTACCCCTGACTCTCTACTCTATGTGGGAACAAACCTACCCCTGACACTCCACTCTCTGTGTGAACAAACCTACCCCTGACAGTCCACTCTCTGTGTGAACAAACCTACCCCTGACACTCCACTCTCTGTGTGAACAAACCTACCTCTGACACTCCACTCTCTGTGTGAACAAACCGACCTCTGACACTCCAATCTCTGTGTGAACAAACCAACCTCTGACACTCCACTCTCTGTGTGAATAAACCTACCTCTGACACTCCACTCTCTGTGTGAACAAACCTACCCCTGACACTCCACTCTCTGTGTGAACAAAACTACCTCTGACTCTCCACTCTCTGTGTGAATAAACCTACCTCTGACACTCCACTCGCTGTGTGAACAAACCTACCCCTGACACTCCACTCTCTGTGTGAACAAACCTACCTCTGACACTCCACTCTCTGTGTGAACAAACCTACCACTGACACTCCGTTCTCTGTGTGAACAAACCTACCCCTGACACTCCACTCGCTGTGTGAAGAAACCTACCTCTGACACTCCAATCTCTGTGTGAACAAACCTACCCCTGACACTCCACTGTCTGTGTGAACAAACCTACCTCTGACACTCCACTCTCTGTGTGAACAAACCTACCTCTGACACTCCACTCTCTGTGTGAACAAACGTACCCCTGACCCCTCACTCTCTGTGTGAACAAACCTACCTCTGACACACCACCCTCCGTGTGAACAAAAGTACCCCTGACCCCTCAATCTCTGAGTGAACAAACGTACCCCTGACCCCTCACTCTCTGTGTGAACAAACCTACCTCTGACACACCACTCTCTGTGTGAACAAACCTACCCCTGACACTCCACTCTCTGTGTGAACAAACCTACCTCTGACACTCCACTCTCTGTGTGAACAAACCTACCCCTGAACCACCACTCTCTGTGTGAACAAACCTACCTGTGAACCACCACTCTCTGTGTGAACAAACCTACCTCTGACACTCCACTCTCTGTGTGAACAAACCTACCCCTGAACCACCACTCTCTGTGTGAACAAACCTACCCCTGAACCACCACTCTCTGTGTGAACAAACCTACCTCTGACACTCCACTCTCTGTGTGAACAAACCTACCCCTGAACCACCACTCTCTGTGTGAACAAACCTACCCCTGAACCACCACTCTCTCTGTGAACAAACCTACCCCTGAACCACCACTCTCTGTGTGAACAAACCTACCACTTACACTCCATTCTCTGTGTGAACAAACCTACCCCTGACACTCCACTCGCTGTGTGAACAAACCTACCTCTGACACTCCACTCTCTGTGTGAACAAACCTACCTCTGACACTCCACTCTCTGTGTGAACAAACCTACCTCTGACACTCCACTCTCTGTGTGAATAAACCTACCTCTGACACTCCAATCTCTGTGTGAACAAACCAACCTCTGACACTCCACTCTCTGTGTGAATAAACCTACCTCTGACACTCCACTCGCTGTGCGAACAAACCTACCTCTGACACTCCACTCTCTGTGCGAACAAACCTACCTCTGACACTCCACTCTCTGTGTGAACAAACCTACCCCTGAACCACCACTCTCTGTGTGAACAAACCTACCTCTGACACTCCAATCACTGTGTGAACAAACCTACCTCTGACACTCCAATCTCTGTGTGAACAAACCGACCTCTGACACTCCACTCTCTGTGTGAACAAACCGACCTCTGACACTCCACTCTCTGTGTGAACAAACCTACCTCTGACACTCCAATCACTGTGTGAACAAACCTACCCCTGACACTCCACTCGCTGTGTGAACAAACCTACCTCTGACACTCCAATCACTGTGTGAACAAACCTACCTCTGACACTCCACTCTCTGTGTGAACAAACCTACCTCTGACACTCCAATCACTGTGTGAACAAACCTACCCCTGACACTCCACTCGCTGTGTGAAGAAACCTACCTCTGACACTCCAATCTCTGTGTGAATAAACCTACCCCTGACACTCCACTCTCTGTGTGAACAAACCAACCTCTGACACTCAACTCTCTGTGTGAATAAACCTACCTCTGACACTCCACTCGCTGTGTGAACAAACCTACCTCTGACACTCCACTCTCTGTGTGAACAAACCTACCCCTGACACTCCACTCTCTGTGAGAACAAACCTACCTCTGACACTCCACTCTCTGTGTGAACAAACCTACCACTGACACTCCGTTCTCTGTGTGAACAAACCTACCTCTGACACTCCACTCGCTGTGTGAAGAAACCAACCTCTGATACTCCACTCTCTGTGTGAACAAACGTACCCCTGACCCCTCACTCTCTGTGTGAACAAACCTACCTCTGACACACCACCCTCCGTGTGAACAAACGTACCCCTGACCCCTCAATCTCTGAGTGAACAAACGTACCCCTGACCCCTCACTCTCTGTGTGAACATACCTACCTCTGACACACCACTCTCTGTGTGAACAAACCTATCCCTGACACTCCACTCTCTGTGTGAACAAACCTACCTCTAACACTACACTCTCTGTGTGAACAAACCTACCCCTGAACCACCACTCTCTGTGTGAACAAACCTACCCCTGAACCACCACTCTCTGTGTGAACAAACCTACCCCTGAACCACCACTCTCTGTGTGAACAAACCTACCACTTACACTCAATTCTCTGTGTGAACAAAGCTACCCCTGACACTCCACTCGCTGTGTGAACAAACCTACCTCTGACACTCCACTCTCTGTGTGAACAAACCTACCTCTGACACTCCACTCTCTGTGTGAATAAACCTACCTCTGACACTCCAATCTCTGTGTGAACAAACCAACCTCTGACACTCCACTCTCTGTGTGAATAAACCTACCTCTGACACTCCAATCTCTGTATGAACAAACCAACCTCTGACACTCCACTCTCTGTGTGAACAAACCTACCTCTGACACTCCATTCTCTGTGTGAACAAACCTACCCCTGACACTCCACTCTCTGTGTGAACAAAACTACCTCTGACACTCCACTCTCTGTGTGAACAAACCTACCCCTGAACCACCACTCTCTGTGTGAACAAACCTACCCCTGAACCACCACTCTCTGTGTGAACAAACCTACCACTTACACTCCATTCTCTGTGTGAACAAACCTACCCCTGACACTCCACTCGCTGTGTGAACAAACCTACCTCTGACACTCCACTCTCTGTGTGAACAAACCTACCTCTGACACTCCACTCTCTGTGTGAACAAACCTACCTCTGACACTCCACTCTCTGTGTGAATAAACCTACCTCTGACACTCCAATCTCTGTGTGAACAAACCAACCTCTGACACTCCACTCTCTGTGTGAATAAACCTACCTCTGACACTCCACTCGCTGTGCGAACAAACCTACCTCTGACACTCCACTCTCTGTGCGAACAAACCTACCTCTGACACTCCACTCTCTGTGTGAACAAACCTACCCCTGAACCACCACTCTCTGTGTGAACAAACCTACCTCTGACACTCCAATCACTGTGTGAACAAACCTACCTCTGACACTCCAATCTCTGTGTGAACAAACCGACCTCTGACACTCCACTCTCTGTGTGAACAAACCGACCTCTGACACTCCACTCTCTGTGTGAACAAACCTACCTCTGACACTCCAATCACTGTGTGAACAAACCTACCCCTGACACTCCACTCGCTGTGTGAACAAACCTACCTCTGACACTCCAATCACTGTGTGAACAAACCTACCTCTGACACTCCACTCTCTGTGTGAACAAACCTACCTCTGACACTCCAATCACTGTGTGAACAAACCTACCCCTGACACTCCACTCGCTGTGTGAAGAAACCTACCTCTGACACTCCAATCTCTGTGTGAATAAACCTACCCCTGACACTCCACTCTCTGTGTGAACAAACCAACCTCTGACACTCAACTCTCTGTGTGAATAAACCTACCTCTGACACTCCACTCGCTGTGTGAACAAACCTACCTCTGACACTCCACTCTCTGTGTGAACAAACCTACCCCTGACACTCCACTCTCTGTGAGAACAAACCTACCTCTGACACTCCACTCTCTGTGTGAACAAACCTACCACTGAACCACCACTCTCTGTGTGAACAAAACTACCTCTGACACTCCACTCTCTGTGTGAACAAACCTACCCCTGAAAGTCCACTCTCTGTGTGAACAAACCTACCACTGAACCACCACTCTCTGTGTGAACAAACCTACCTCTGACACTCCACTCTCTGTGTGAAGAAACCTACCTCTGACAGTCCACTGTCTGTGTGAACAAACCTACCCCTGACACTCCATTCTCTGTGTGAACAAACCTACCCCTGATACTCCATTCTCTGTGTGAACAAACCTACCCCTGATACTCCATTCTCTGTGTGAACAAACCTACCTCTGACACTCCACTCTCTGTGTGAACAAACGTACTCCTGACTCTCTACTCTATGTGGGAACAAACCTACCCCTGACACTCCATTCTCTGTGTGAACAAACCTACATCTGACACTCCACTCTCTGTGTGAACAAACATACCCCTGACACTCCACTCTCTGTGTGAACAAACCTACCCCTGACTCTCTACTCTATGTGGGAACAAACCTACCCCTGACACTCCACTCTCTGTGTGAACAAACCTACCCCTGACAGTCCACTCTCTGTGTGAACAAACCTATCCTGACACTCCACTCTCTGTGTGAACAAACCTACCCCTGACAATCCACTCTCTGTGTGAACAAACCTACCTCTGACACTCCACTCTCTGTGTGAACAAACCTACCACTGACACTCCGTTCTCTGTGTGAACAAACCTACCTCTGACACTCCACTCGCTGTGTGAAGAAACCAACCTCTGACACTCCAATCTCTGTGTGAATAAACCTACCCCTGACACTCCACTCTCTGTGTGAACAAACCAACCTCTGACACTCAACTCTCTGTGTGAATAAACCTACCTCTGACACTCCACTCGCTGTGTGAACAAACCTACCTCTGACACTCCACTCTCTGTGTGAACAAACCTACCCCTGACACTCCACTCTCTGTGAGAAAAAACCTACCTCTGACACTCCACTCTCTGTGTGAACAAACCTACCACTGACACTCCGTTCTCTGTGTGAACAAACCTACCTCTGACACTCCACTCGCTGTGTGAAGAAACCAACCTCTGATACTCCACTCTCTGTGTGAACAAACCTACCCCTGACCCCTCACTCTCTGTGTGAACAAACCTACCTCTGACACTCCACTCTCTGTGTGAACAAACGTACCCCTGACCCCTCACTCTCTGTGTGAACAAACCTACCTCTGACACACCACCCTCCGTGTGAACAAACGTACCCCTGACCCCTCAATCTCTGAGTGAACAAACGTACCCCTGACCCCTCACTCTCTGTGTGAACATACCTACCTCTGACACACCACTCTCTGTGTGAACAAACCTATCCCTGACACTCCACTCTCTGTGTGAACAAACCTACCTCTAACACTACACTCTCTGTGTGAACAAACCTACCCCTGAACCACCACTCTCTGTGTGAACAAACCTACCCCTGAACCACCACTCTCTGTGTGAACAAACCTACCCCTGAACCACCACTCTCTGTGTGAACAAACCTACCCCTGAACCACCACTCTCTGTGTGAACAAACCTACCACTTACACTCAATTCTCTGTGTGAACAAAGCTACCCCTGACACTCCACTCGCTGTGTGAACAAACCTACCTCTGACACTCCACTCTCTGTGTGAAAAAACCTACCTCTGACACTCCACTCTCTGTGTGAATAAACCTACCTCTGACACTCCAATCTCTGTGTGAACAAACCAACCTCTGACACTCCACTCTCTGTGTGAATAAACCTACCTCTGACACTCCAATCTCTGTATGAACAAACCAACCTCTGACAGTCCACTCTCTGTGTGAATAAACCTACCTCTGACACTCCACTCACTGTGTGAACAAACCTACCTCTGACACTCCGTTCTCTGTGTGAACAAACCTACCCCTGACACTCCACTCGCTGTGTGAAGAAACCTACCTCTGACACTCCACTCTCTGTGTGAACAAACCTACCTCTGACACTCCAATCTCTGTGTGAACAAACCAACCTCTGACACTCCACTCTCTGTGTGAGTAAACCTACCTCTGACACTCCACTCTCTGTGTGAACAAACCTACCCCTGACACTCCACTCTCTGTGTGAACAAAACTACCTCTGACTCTACACTCTCTGTGTGAATAAACCTACCTCTGACACTCCACTCGCTGTGTGAACAAACCTACCCCTGACACTCCACTCTCTGTGTGAACAAACCTAGCTCTGACACTCCACTCTCTGTGTGAACAAACCTACCACTGACACTCCGTTCTCTGTGTGAACAAACCTACCCCTGACACTCCACTCGCTGTGTGAAGAAACCTACCTCTGACACTCCACTCTCTGTGTGAATAAACCTACCACTGACACTCCACTCTCTGTGTGAACAAACCAACCTCTGACACTCCACTCTCTGTGTGAACAAACCTACCTCTGACACTCCATTCTCTGTGTGAACAAACCTACCTCTGACACTCCACTCTCTGTGTGAACAAAACTACCTCTGACACTCCACTCTCTGTGTGAACAAACCTACCACTGAACCACCACTCTCTGTGTGAACAAAACTACCTCTGACACTCCACTCTCTGTGTGAACAAACGTACTCCTGACTCTCTACTCTATGTGGGAACAAACCTACCCCTGACACTCCATTCTCTGTGTGAACAAACCTACCTCTGACACTCCACTCTCTGTGTGAACAAACATACCCCTGACACTCCACTCTCTGTGTGAAAAAACCTACCCCTGACTCTCTACTCTATGTGGGAACAAACCTACCCCTGACACTCCACTCTCTGTGTGAACAAACCTACCCCTGACAGTCCACTCTCTGTGTGAACAAACCTATCCTGACACTCCACTCTCTGTGTGAACAAACCTACCCCTGACACTCCACTCTCTGTGTGAACAAACCTACCTCTGACACTCCACTCTCTGTGTGAACAAACCTACCACTGAACCACCACTCTCTGTGTGAACAAACCTACCCCTGAACCACCACTCTCTGTGTGAACAAACCTACCCCTGAACCACCACTCTCTGTGTGAACAAACCTACCTCTGACACTCCACTCTCTGTGTGAACAAACCTACCCCTGAACCACCACTCTCTGTGTGAACAAACCTACCCCTGAACCACCACTCTCTGTGTGAACAAACCAACCACTTACACTCCATTCTCTGTGTGAACAAACCTACCCCTGACACTCCACTCGCTGTGTGAACAAACCTACCTCTGACACTCCACTCTCTGTGTGAACAAACCTACCTCTGACACTCCACTCTCTGTGTGAATAAACCTACCTCTGACACTCCAATCTCTGTGTGAACAAACCAACCTCTGACACTCCACTCTCTGGGTGAAGAAACCTACCTCTGACACTCCACTGTCTGTGTGAACAACCCTACCCCTGACACTCCATTCTCTGTGTGAACAAACCTACCCCTGATACTCCATTCTCTGTGTGTACAAAACTACCTCTTACACTCCACTCTCTGTGTGAAAAAACGTACTTCTGACTCTCTACTCTATGTGGGAACAAACCTACCCCTGACACTCCATTCTCTGTGTGAACAAACCTACCTCTGACACTCCACTCTCTGTGTGAACAAACATACCCCTGACACTCCACTCTCTGTGTGAACAAACCTACCCCTGACTCTCTACTCTATGTGGGAACAAACCTACCCCTGACACTCCACTCTCTGTGTGAACAAACCTACCCCTGACAGTCCACTCTCTGTGTGAACAAACCTACCCCTGACACTCCACTCTCTGTGTGAACAAACCTACCTCTGACACTCCACTCTCTGTGTGAACAAACCGACCTCTGACACTCCAATCTCTGTGTGAACAAACCAACCTCTGACACTCCACTCTCTGTGTGAATAAACCTACCTCTGACACTCCACTCTCTGTGTGAACAAACCTACCCCTGACACTCCACTTACTGTGTGAAAAAAACTACCTCTGACTCTCCACTCTCTGTGTGAATAAACCTACCTCTGACACTCCACTCGCTGTGTGAACAAACCTACCCCTGACACTCCACTCTCTGTGTGAACAAACCTACCTCTGACACTCCACTCTCTGTGTGAACAAACCTACCACTGACACTCCGTTCTCTGTGTGAACAAACCTACCCCTGACACTCCACTCGCTGTGTGAAGAAACCTACCTCTGACACTCCAATCTCTGTGTGAACAAACCTACCCCTGACACTCCACTGTCTGTGTGAACAAACCTACCTCTGACACTCCACTCTCTGTGTGAACAAACCTACCTCTGACACTCCACTCTCTGTGTGAACAAACGTACCCCTGACCCCTCACTCTCTGTGTGAACAAACCTACCTCTGACACACCACCCTCCGTGTGAACAAAAGTACCCCTGACCCCTCAATCTCTGAGTGAACAAACGTACCCCTGACCACTCACTCTCTGTGTGAACAAACCTACCTCTGACACACCACTCTCTGTGTGAACAAACCTACCCCTGACACTCCACTCTCTGTGTGAACAAACCTACCTCTGACACTCCACTCTCTGTGTGAACAAACCTACCCCTGAACCACCACTCTCTGTGTGAACAAACCTACCTCTGAACCACCACTCTCTGTGTGAACAAACCTACCTCTGACACTCCACTCTCTGTGTGAACAAACCTACCCCTGAACCACCACTCTCTGTGTGAACAAACCTACCCCTGAACCACCACTCTCTGTGTGAACAAACCTACCTCTGACACTCCACTCTCTGTGTGAACAAACCTACCCCTGAACCACCACTCTCTGTGTGAACAAACCTACCCCTGAACCACCACTCTCTGTGTGAACAAACCTACCCCTGAACCACCACTCTCTGTGTGAACAAACCTACCACTTACACTCCATTCTCTGTGTGAACAAACCTACCCCTGACACTCCACTCGCTGTGTGAACAAACCTACCTCTGACACTCCACTCTCTGTGTGAACAAACCTACCTCTGACACTCCACTCTCTGTGTGAACAAACCTACCTCTGACACTCCACTCTCTGTGTGAATAAACCTACCTCTGACACTCCAATCTCTGTGTGAACAAACCAACCTCTGACACTCCACTCTCTGTGTGAATAAACCTACCTCTGACACTCCACTCGCTGTGCGAACAAACCTACCTCTGACACTCCACTCTCTGTGCGAACAAACCTACCTCTGACACTCCACTCTCTGTGTGAACAAACCTACCCCTGAACCACCACTCTCTGTGTGAACAAACCTACCTCTGACACTCCAATCACTGTGTGAACAAACCTACCTCTGACACTCCAATCTCTGTGTGAACAAACCGACCTCTGACACTCCACTCTCTGTGTGAACAAACCGACCTCTGACACTCCACTCTCTGTGTGAACAAACCTACCTCTGACACTCCAATCACTGTGTGAACAAACCTACCCCTGACACTCCACTCGCTGTGTGAACAAACCTACCTCTGACACTCCAATCACTGTGTGAACAAACCTACCTCTGACACTCCACTCTCTGTGTGAACAAACCTACCTCTGACACTCCAATCACTGTGTGAACAAACCTACCCCTGACACTCCACTCGCTGTGTGAAGAAACCTACCTCTGACACTCCAATCTCTGTGTGAATAAACCTACCCCTGACACTCCACTCTCTGTGTGAACAAACCAACCTCTGACACTCAACTCTCTGTGTGAATAAACCTACCTCTGACACTCCACTCGCTGTGTGAACAAACCTACCTCTGACACTCCACTCTCTGTGTGAACAAACCTACCCCTGACACTCCACTCTCTGTGAGAACAAACCTACCTCTGACACTCCACTCTCTGTGTGAACAAACCTACCACTGACACTCCGTTCTCTGTGTGAACAAACCTACCTCTGACACTCCACTCGCTGTGTGAAGAAACCAACCTCTGATACTCCACTCTCTGTGTGAACAAACGTACCCCTGACCCCTCACTCTCTGTGTGAACAAACCTACCTCTGACACACCACCCTCCGTGTGAACAAACGTACCCCTGACCCCTCAATCTCTGAGTGAACAAACGTACCCCTGACCCCTCACTCTCTGTGTGAACATACCTACCTCTGACACACCACTCTCTGTGTGAACAAACCTATCCCTGACACTCCACTCTCTGTGTGAACAAACCTACCTCTAACACTACACTCTCTGTGTGAACAAACCTACCCCTGAACCACCACTCTCTGTGTGAACAAACCTACCCCTGAACCACCACTCTCTGTGTGAACAAACCTACCCCTGAACCACCACTCTCTGTGTGAACAAACCTACCACTTACACTCAATTCTCTGTGTGAACAAAGCTACCCCTGACACTCCACTCGCTGTGTGAACAAACCTACCTCTGACACTCCACTCTCTGTGTGAACAAACCTACCTCTGACACTCCACTCTCTGTGTGAATAAACCTACCTCTGACACTCCAATCTCTGTATGAACAAACCAACCTCTGACACTCCACTCTCTGTGTGAACAAACCTACCTCTGACACTCCATTCTCTGTGTGAACAAACCTACCCCTGACACTCCACTCTCTGTGTGAACAAAACTACCTCTGACACTCCACTCTCTGTGTGAACAAACCTACCCCTGAACCACCACTCTCTGTGTGAACAAACCTACCCCTGAACCACCACTCTCTGTGTGAACAAACCTACCACTTACACTCCATTCTCTGTGTGAACAAACCTACCCCTGACACTCCACTCGCTGTGTGAACAAACCTACCTCTGACACTCCACTCTCTGTGTGAACAAACCTACCTCTGACACTCCACTCTCTGTGTGAACAAACCTACCTCTGACACTCCACTCTCTGTGTGAATAAACCTACCTCTGACACTCCAATCTCTGTGTGAACAAACCAACCTCTGACACTCCACTCTCTGTGTGAATAAACCTACCTCTGACACTCCACTCGCTGTGCGAACAAACCTACCTCTGACACTCCACTCTCTGTGCGAACAAACCTACCTCTGACACTCCACTCTCTGTGTGAACAAACCTACCCCTGAACCACCACTCTCTGTGTGAACAAACCTACCTCTGACACTCCAATCACTGTGTGAACAAACCTACCTCTGACACTCCAATATCTGTGTGAACAAACCGACCTCTGACACTCCACTCTCTGTGTGAACAAACCGACCTCTGACACTCCACTCTCTGTGTGAACAAACCTACCTCTGACACTCCAATCACTGTGTGAACAAACCTACCCCTGACACTCCACTCGCTGTGTGAACAAACCTACCTCTGACACTCCAATCACTGTGTGAACAAACCTACCTCTGACACTCCACTCTCTGTGTGAACAAACCTACCTCTGACACTCCAATCACTGTGTGAACAAACCTACCCCTGACACTCCACTCGCTGTGTGAAGAAAGCTACCTCTGACACTCCAATCTCTGTGTGAATAAACCTACCCCTGACACTCCACTCTCTGTGTGAACAAACCAACCTCTGACACTCAAATCTCTGTGTGAATAAACCTACCTCTGACACTCCACTCGCTGTGTGAACAAACCTACCTCTGACACTCCACTCTCTGTGTGAACAAACCTACCCCTGACACTCCACTCTCTGTGAGAACAAACCTACCTCTGACACTCCACTCTCTGTGTGAACAAACCTACCACTGAACCACCACTCTCTGTGTGAACAAAACTACCTCTGACACTCCACTCTCTGTGTGAACAAACCTACCCCTGAAAGTCCACTCTCTGTGTGAACAAACCTACCACTGAACCACCACTCTCTGTGTGAACAAACCTACCTCTGACACTCCACTCTCTGTGTGAAGAAACCTACCTCTGACAGTCCACTGTCTGTGTGAACAAACCTACCCCTGACACTCCATTCTCTGTGTGAACAAACCTACCCCTGATACTCCATTCTCTGTGTGAACAAACCTACCTCTGACACTCCACTCTCTGTGTGAACAAACGTACTCCTGACTCTCTACTCTATGTGGGAACAAACCTACCCCTGACACTCCATTCTCTGTGTGAACAAACCTACATCTGACACTCCACTCTCTGTGTGAACAAACATACCCCTGACACTCCACTCTCTGTGTGAACAAACCTACCCCTGACTCTCTACTCTATGTGGGAACAAACCTACCCCTGACACTCCACTCTCTGTGTGAACAAACCTACCCCTGACAGTCCACTCTCTGTGTGAACAAACCTATCCTGACACTCCACTCTCTGTGTGAACAAACCTACCCCTGACAATCCACTCTCTGTGTGAACAAACCTACCTCTGACACTCCACTCTCTGTGTGAACAAACCTACCACTGACACTCCGTTCTCTGTGTGAACAAACCTACCTCTGACACGCCACTCGCTGTGTGAAGAAACCAACCTCTGACACTCCAATCTCTGTGTGAATAAACCTACCCCTGACACTCCACTCTCTGTGTGAACAAACCAACCTCTGACACTCAACTCTCTGTGTGAATAAACCTACCTCTGACACTCCACTCGCTGTGTGAACAAACCTACCTCTGACACTCCACTCTCTGTGTGAACAAACCTACCCCTGACACTCCACTCTCTGTGAGAAAAAACCTACCTCTGACACTCCACTCTCTGTGTGAACAAACCTACCACTGACACTCCGTTCTCTGTGTGAACAAACCTACCTCTGACACTCCACTCGCTGTGTGAAGAAACCAACCTCTGATACTCCACTCTCTGTGTGAACAAACGTACCCCTGACCCCTCACTCTCTGTGTGAACAAACCTACCTCTGACACACCACCCTCCGTGTGAACAAACGTACCACTGACCCCTCAATCTCTGAGTGAACAAACGTACCCCTGACCCCTCACTCTCTGTGTGAACATACCTACCTCTGACACACCACTCTCTGTGTGAACAAACCTATCCCTGACACTCCACTCTCTGTGTGAACAAACCTACCTCTAACACTACACTCTCTGTGTGAACAAACCTACCCCTGAACCACCACTCTCTGTGTGAACAAACCTACCCCTGAACCACCACTCTCTGTGTGAACAAACCTACCCCTGAACCACCACTCTCTGTGTGAACAAACCTACCCCTGAACCACCACTCTCTGTGTGAACAAACCTACCACTTACACTCAATTCTCTGTGTGAACAAAGCTACCCCTGACACTCCACTCGCTGTGTGAACAAACCTACCTCTGACACTCCACTCTCTGTGTGAACAAACCTACCTCTGACACTCCACTCTCTGTGTGAATAAACCTACCTCTGACACTCCAATCTCTGTGTGAACAAACCAACCTCTGACACTCCACTCTCTGTGTGAATAAACCTACCTCTGACACTCCAATCTCTGTATGAACAAACCAACCTCTGACAGTCCACTCTCTGTGTGAATAAACCTACCTCTGACACTCCACTCGCTGTGTGAACAAACCTACCTCTGACACTCCGTTCTCTGTGTGAACAAACCTACCCCTGACACTCCACTCGCTGTGTGAAGAAACCTACCTCTGACACTCCACTCTCTGTGTGAACAAACCTACCTCTGACACTCCAATCTCTGTGTGAACAAACCAACCTCTGACACTCCACTCTCTGTGTGAGTAAACCTACCTCTGACACTCCACTCTCTGTGTGAACAAACCTACCCCTGACACTCCACTCTCTGTGTGAACAAAACTACCTCTGACTCTACACTCTCTGTGTGAATAAACCTACCTCTGACACTCCACTCGCTGTGTGAACAAACCTACCCCTGACACTCCACTCTCTGTGTGAACAAACCTAGCTCTGACACTCCACTCTCTGTGTGAACAAACCTACCACTGACACTCCGTTCTCTGTGTGAACAAACCTACCCCTGACACTCCACTCGCTGTGTGAAGAAACCTACCTCTGACACTCCACTCTCTGTGTGAATAAACCTACCACTGACACTCCACTCTCTGTGTGAACAAACCAACCTCTGACACTCCACTCTCTGTGTGAACAAACCTACCTCTGACACTCCATTCTCTGTGTGAACAAACCTACCTCTGACACTCCACTCTCTGTGTGAACAAAACTACCTCTGACACTCCACTCTCTGTGTGAACAAACCTACCACTGAACCACCACTCTCTGTGTGAACAAAACTACCTCTGACACTCCACTCTCTGTGTGAACAAACGTACTCCTGACTCTCTACTCTATGTGGGAACAAACCTACCCCTGACACTCCATTCTCTGTGTGAACAAACCTACCTCTGACACTCCACTCTCTGTGTGAACAAACATACCCCTGACACTCCACTCTCTGTGTGAAAAAACCTACCCCTGACTCTCTACTCTATGTGGGAACAAACCTACCCCTGACACTCCACTCTCTGTGTGAACAAACCTACCCCTGACAGTCCACTCTCTGTGTGAACAAACCTATCCTGACACTCCACTCTCTGTGTGAACAAACCTACCCCTGACACTCCACTCTCTGTGTGAACAAACCTACCTCTGACACTCCACACTCTGTGTGAACAAACCTACCACTGACACTCCGTTCTCTGTGTGAACAAACCTACCTCTGACACTCCACTCGCTGTGTGAAGAAACCAACCTCTGACATTCCAATCTCTGTGTGAATAAACCTACCCCTGACACTCCACTCTCTGTGTGAACAAACCAACCTCTGACACTCAACTCTCTGTGTGAATAAACCTACCTCTGACACTCCACTCGCTGTGTGAACAAACCTACCTCTGACACTCCACTCTCTGTGTGAACAAACCTACCCCTGACACTCCACTCTCTGTGAGAAAAAACCTACCTCTGACACTCCACTCTCTGTGTGAACAAACCTACCACTGACACTCCGTTCTCTGTGTGAACAAACCTACCTCTGACACTCCACTCGCTGTGTGAAGAAACCAACCTCTGATACTCCACTCTCTGTGTGAACAAACGTACCCCTGACCCCTCACACTCTGTGTGAACAAACCTACCTCTGACACACCACCCTCCGTGTGAACAAACGTACCCCTGACCCCTCAATCTCTGAGTGAACAAACGTACCCCTGACCCCTCACTCTCTGTGTGAACAAACCTACCTCTGACACTACACTCTCTGTGTGAACGAACCTACCCCTGAACCACCACTCTCTGTGTGAACAAACCTACCCCTGAACCACCACTCTCTGTGTGAACAAACCTACCCCTGAACCACCACTCTCTGTGTGAACAAACCTACCACTTACACTCCATTCTCTGTGTGAACAAACCTACCCCTGACACTCCACTCTCTGTGTGAATAAACCTACCTCTGACACTCCAATCTCTGTGTGAATAAACCTACCTCTGACACTCCAATCTCTGTGTGAACAAACCAACCTCTGACACTCCACTCTCTGTGTGAATAAACCTACCTCTGACACTCCAATCTCTGTATGAACAAACCAACCTCTGACAGTCCACTCTCTGTGTGAATAAACCTACCTCTGACACTCCACTCGCTGTGTGAACAAACCTACCTCTGACACTCCACTCTCTGTGTGAATAAACCTACCTCTGACACTCCAATCTCTGTATGAACAAACCAACCTCTGACAGTCCACTCTCTGTGTGAATAAACCTACCTCTGACACTCCACTCGCTGTGTGAACAAACCTACCTCTGACACTCCACTCTCTGTGCGAACAAACCTACCTTTGACACTCCACTCTCTGTGTGAACAAACCTACCACTGACACTCCGTTCTCTGTGTGAACAAACCTACCCCTGACACGCCACTCGCTGTGTGAAAAAACCTACCTCTGACACTCCACTCTCTGTGTGAACAAACCTACCTCTGACACTCCAATCTCTGTGTGAACAAACCAACCTCTGACACTCCACTCTCTGTGTGAGTAAACCTACCTCTGACACTCCACTCTCTGTGTGAACAAACCTACACCTGACACTCCACTCTATGTGTGAACAAAACTACCTCTGACTCTACACTCTCTGTGTGAATAAACCTACCTCTGACACTCCACTCGCTGTGTGAACAAACCTACCCCTGACACTCCACTCTCTGTGTGAACAAACCTAGCTCTGACACTCCACTCTCTGTGTGAACAAACCTACCACTGACACTCCGTTCTCTGTGTGAACAAACCTACCCCTGACACTCCACTCGCTGTGTGAAGAAACCTACCTCTGACACTCCACTCTCTGTGTGAATAAACCTACCCCTGACACTCCACTCTCTGTGTGAACAAACCAACCTCTGACACTCCACTCTCTGTGTGAACAAACCTACCTCTGACACTCCATTCTCTGTGTGAACAATCCTACCTCTGACACTCCACTCTCTGTGTGAACAAAACTACCTCTGACACTCCACTCTCTGTGTGAACAAACCTACCACTGAACCACCACTCTCTGTGTGAACAAAACTACCTCTGACACTCCACTCTCTGTGTGAACAAACCTACCCCTGACAGTCCACTCTCTGTGTGAACAAACCTACCACTGAACCACCACTCTCTGTGTGAACAAACCTACCACTGACTCTCCGTTCTCTGTGAGAACAAACCTACCCCTGACACTCCACTCTCTGTGTGAAGAAACCTACCTCTGACAGTCCACTGTCTGTGTGAACAAACCTACCCCTGACACTCCATTCTCTGTGAGAACAAACCTACCCCTGATACTCCATTCTCTGTGTAAACAAACCTACCTCTGACACTCCACTCTCTGTTTGAACAAACGTACTCCTGACTCTCTACTCTATGTGGGAACAAACCTACCCCTGACACTCCATTCTCTGTGTGAACAAACCTACCTCTGACACTCCACTCTCTGTGTGAACAAACATACCCCTGACACTCCACTCTCTGTGTGAACAAACCTACCCCTGACTCTCTACTCTATGTGGGAACAAACCTACCCCTGACACTCCACTCTCTGTGTGAACAAACCTACCCCTGACAGTCCACTCTCTGTGTGAACAAACCTATCCTGACACTCCACTCTCTGTGTGAACAAACCTACCCCTGACACTCCACTCTCTGTGTGAACAAACGTACCCCTGACCCCTCACTCTCTGTGTGAACAAACCTACCTCTGACACACCACCCTCCGTGTGAACAAACGTACCCCTGACCCCTCAATCTCTGAGTGAACAAACGTACCCCTGACCCCTCACTCTCTGTGTGAACAAACCTACCTCTGACACTACACTCTCTGTGTGAACGAACCTACCCCTGAACCACCACTCTCTGTGTGAACAAACCTACCCCTGAACCACCACTCTCTGTGTGAACAAACCTACCCCTGAACCACCACTCTCTGTGTGAACAAACCTACCACTTACACTCCATTCTCTGTGTGAACAAACCTACCCCTGACACTCCACTCTCTGTGTGAATAAACCTACCTCTGACACTCCAATCTCTGTGTGAATAAACCTACCTCTGACACTCCAATCTCTGTGTGAACAAACCAACCTCTGACACTCCACTCTCTGTGTGAATAAACCTACCTCTGACACTCCAATCTCTGTATGAACAAACCAACCTCTGACAGTCCACTCTCTGTGTGAATAAACCTACCTCTGACACTCCACTCGCTGTGTGAACAAACCTACCTCTGACACTCCACTCTCTGTGTGAATAAACCTACCTCTGACACTCCAATCTCTGTATGAACAAACCAACCTCTGACAGTCCACTCTCTGTGTGAATAAACCTACCTCTGACACTCCACTCGCTGTGTGAACAAACCTACCTCTGACACTCCACTCTCTGTGCGAACAAACCTACCTTTGACACTCCACTCTCTGTGTGAACAAACCTACCACTGACACTCCGTTCTCTGTGTGAACAA
This sequence comes from Hypanus sabinus, assembly GCF_030144855.1. Lineage (NCBI taxonomy): Eukaryota > Metazoa > Chordata > Chondrichthyes > Myliobatiformes > Dasyatidae > Hypanus > Hypanus sabinus. The sequence continues at coordinate 29,001 of NW_026779454.1, forward strand.
ACCTACCCCTGACACGCCACTCGCTGTGTGAAGAAACCTACCTCTGACACTCCACTCTCTGTGTGAACAAACCTACCTCTGACACTCCAATCTCTGTGTGAACAAACCAACCTCTGACACTCCACTCTCTGTGTGAGTAAACCTACCTCTGACACTCCACTCTCTGTGTGAACAAACCTACCCCTGACACTCCACTCTATGTGTGAACAAAACTACCTCTGACTCTACACTCTCTGTGTGAATAAACCTACCTCTGACACTCCACTCGCTGTGTGAACAAACCTACCCCTGACACTCCACTCTCTGTGTGAACAAACCTAGCTCTGACACTCCACTCTCTGTGTGAACAAACCTACCACTGACACTCCGTTCTCTGTGTGAACAAACCTACCCCTGACACTCCACTCGCTGTGTGAAGAAACCTACCTCTGACACTCCACTCTCTGTGTGAATAAACCTACCCCTGACACTCCACTCTCTGTGTGAACAAACCAACCTCTGACACTCCACTCTCTGTGTGAACAAACCTACCTCTGACACTCCATTCTCTGTGTGAACAATCCTACCTCTGACACTCCACTCTCTGTGTGAACAAAACTACCTCTGACACTCCACTCTCTGTGTGAACAAACCTACCACTGAACCACCACTCTCTGTGTGAACAAAACTACCTCTGACACTCCACTCTCTGTGTGAACAAACCTACCCCTGACAGTCCACTCTCTGTGTGAACAAACCTACCACTGAACCACCACTCTCTGTGTGAACAAACCTACCACTGACTCTCCGTTCTCTGTGAGAACAAACCTACCCCTGACACTCCACTCTCTGTGTGAAGAAACCTACCTCTGACAGTCCACTGTCTGTGTGAACAAACCTACCCCTGACACTCCACTCTCTGTGTGAACAAACCTACCCCTGACACTCCACTCTCTGTGAGAACAAACCTACCCCTGATACTCCATTCTCTGTGTAAACAAACCTACCTCTGACACTCCACTCTCTGTTTGAACAAACGTACTCCTGACTCTCTACTCTATGTGGGAACAAACCTACCCCTGACACTCCATTCTCTGTGTGAACAAACCTACCTCTGACACTCCACTCTCTGTGTGAACAAACATACCCCTGACACTCCACTCTCTGTGTGAACAAACCTACCCCTGACTCTCTACTCTATGTGGGAACAAACCTACCCCTGACACTCCACTCTCTGTGTGAACAAACCTACCCCTGACAGTCCACTCTCTGTGTGAACAAACCTATCCTGACACTCCACTCTCTGTGTGAACAAACCTACCCCTGACACTCCACTCTCTGTGTGAACAAACCTACCTCTGACACTCCACTCTCTGTGTGAACAAACCTACCACTGACACTCCGTTCTCTGTGTGAACAAACCTACCTCTGACACTCCACTCGCTGTGTGAAGAAACCAACCTCTGATACTCCACTCTCTGTGTGAACAAACGTACCCCTGACCCCTCACTCTCTGTGTGAACAAACCTACCTCTGACACACCACCCTCCGTGTGAACAAACGTACCCCTGACCCCTCAATCTCTGAGTGAACAAACGTACCCCTGACCCCTCACTCTCTGTGTGAACATACCTACCTCTGACACCCCACTCTCTGTGTGAACAAACCTATCGCTGACACTCCACTCTCTGTGTGAACAAACCTACCTCTGACACTACACTCTCTGTGTGAACAAACCTACCCCTGAACCACCACTCTCTGTGTGAACAAACCTACCCCAGAACCACCACTCTCTGTGTGAACAAACCTACCCCTGAACCACCACTCTCTGTGTGAACAAACCTACCACTTACACTCAATTCTCTGTGTGAACAAAGCTACCCCTGACACTCCACTCGCTGTGTGAACAAACCTACCTCTGACACTCCACTCTCTGTGTGAACAAACCTACCTCTGACACTCCACTCTCTGTGTGAATAAACCTACCTCTGACACTCCAATCTCTGTGTGAACAAACCAACCTCTGACACTCCACTCTCTGTGTGAATAAACCTACCTCTGACACTCCAATCTCTGTATGAACAAACCAACCTCTGACAGTCCACTCTCTGTGTGAATAAACCTACCTCTGACACTCCACTCGCTGTGTGAACAAACCTACGTCTGACACTCCACTCTCTGTGCGAACAAACCTACCTTTGACACTCCACTCTCTGTGTGAACAAACCTACCACTGACACTCCGTTCTCTGTGTGAATAAACCTACCCCTGACACTCCACTCGCTGTGTGAAGAAACCTACCTCTGACACTCCACTCTCTGTGTGAACAAACCAACCTCTGACACTCCAATCTCTGTGTGAACAAACCAACCTCTGACACTCCACTCTCTGTGTGAACAAACCTACCTCTGACACTCCACTCTCTGTGTGAATAAACCTACCCCTGACACTCCACTCTCTGTGTGAGTAAACCTACCTCTGACACTCCACTCTCTGTGTGAACAAACCTACCACTGACACTCCACTCTCTGTGTGAACAAAACTACCTCTGACTCTACACTCTCTGTGTGAATAAACCTACCTCTGACACTCCACTCGCTGTGTGAACAAACCTACCCCTGACACTCCACTCTCTGTGTGAACAAACCTAGCTCTGACACTCCACTCTCTGTGTGAACAAACCTACCACTGACACTCCGTTCTCTGTGTGAACAAACCTACCCTTGACACTCCACTCGCTGTGTGAAGAAACCTACCTCTGACACTCCACTCTCTGTGTGAACAAACCTACCTCTGACACTCCACTCACTGTGTGAAGAAACCTACCCCTGACTCTCCACTCGCTGTGTGAACAAACCTACCTCTGACACTCCACTCACTGTGTGAACAAACCAACCTCTGACACTCCACTCTCTGTGTGAACAAACCTACCTCTGACACTCCACTCTCTGTGTGAACAAACCAACCTCTGACACTCCACTCTCTGTGTGAACAAACCAACCTCTGACACTCCACTCTCTGTGTGAACAAACCTACCTCTGACACTCCATTCTCTGTGTGAACAAACCTACCTCTGACACTCCACTCTCTGTGTGAACAAAACGACCTCTGACACTCCACTCTCTGTGTGAACAAACCTACCACTGAACCACCACTCTCTGTGTGAACAAAACTACCTCTGACACTCCACTCTCTGTGTGAACAAACCTACCCCTGACAGTCCACTCTCTGTGTGAACAAACCTACCACTGAACCACCACTCTCTGTGTGAACAAACCTACCTCTGACACTCCACTCTCTGTGTGAAGAAACCTACCTCTGACACTCCACTCTCTGTGTGAACAAACCTACCCCTGACACTCCACTCGCTGTGTGAAGAAACCTACCTCTGACTCTCCACTCTCTGTGTGAATAAACCTACCCCTGACACTCCACTCACTGTGTGAACAAACCTACCTCTGACACTCCACTCACTGTGTGAAGAAACCTACCTCTGACACTCCACTCTCTGTGTGAACAAACCTACCTCTGACACTCCACTCTCTGTGTGAACAAACCAACCTCTGACACTCCACTCTCTGTGTGAACAAACCAACCTCTGACACTCCACTCTCTGTGTGAACAAACCTACCTCTGACACTCCATTCTCTGTGTGAACAAACCTACCTCTGACACTCCACTCTCTGTGTGAACAAAACGACCTCTGACACTCCACTCTCTGTGTGAACAAACCTACCACTGAACCACCACTCTCTGTGTGAACAAAACTACCTCTGACACTCCACTCTCTGTGTGAACAAACCTACCTCTGACACTCCACTCTCTGTGTGAACAAACCTACCTCTGACACTCCACTCTCTGTGTGAACAAACCTACCCCTGACAGTCCACTCTCTGTGTGAACAAACCTACCACTGAACCACCACTCTCTGTGTGAACAAACCTACCTCTGACACTCCACTCTCTGTGTGAAGAAACCTACCCCTGACACTCCATTCTCTGTGTGAACAAACCAACGCCTGATACTCCATTCTCTGTGTGAACAAAACTACCTCTGACACTCCACTCTCTGTGTGAACAAACGTACTCCTGACTCTCTACTCTATGTGGGAACAAACCTACCCCTGACACTCCATTCTCTGTGTGAACAAACCTACCTCTGACACTCCACTCTCTGTGTGAACAAACATACCCCTGACACTCCACTCTCTGTGTGAACAAACCTACCGCTGACTCTCTACTCTATGTGGGAACAAACCTACCCCTGACACTCCACTCTCTGTGTGAACAAACCTACCCCTGACACTCCACTCTCTGTGTGAACAAACCTATCCTGACACTCCACTCTCTGTGTGAACAAACATACCTCTGACACTCCACTCTCTGTGTGAACAAACCTACCCTGACACTCCACTCTCTGTGAGAACAAACCTACCTCTGACACTCCAATCTCTGTGTGAACAAACCCACCTCTGACACTCCACTCTCTGTGTGAATAAACCTACCTCTGACACTCCACTCGCTGTGTGAACAAACCTACCTCTGACACTCCACTCTCTGTGTGAACAAACCTACCCCTGACACTCCACTCTCTGTGAGAACAAACCTACCTCTGACACTCCAATCTCTGTGTGAACAAACCCACCTCTGACACTCCACTCTCTGTGTGAATAAACCTACCTCTGACACTCCACTCGCTGTGTGAACAAACCTACCTCTGACACCACTCTCTGTGTGAACAAACCTACCCCTGACACTCCACTCTCTGTGAGAACAAACCTACCTCTGACACTCCACTCTCTGTGTGAACAAACCTACCACTGACACTCCGTTCTCTGTGTGAACAAACCTACCTCTGACACTCCACTCGCTGTGTGAAGAAACCAACCTCTGATACTCCACTCTCTGTGTGAACAAACGTACCCCTGACCCCTCACTCTCTGTGTGAACAAACCTACCTCTGACACTCCACTCTCTGTGTGAACAAACCTACCCCTGACACTCCACTCTCTGTGAGAACAAACCTACCTCTGACACTCCAATCTCTGTGTTAACAAACCCACCTCTGACACTCCACTCTCTGTGTGAATAAACCTACCTCTGACACTCCACTCGCTGTGTGAACAAACCTACCCCTGACCCCTCACTCTCTGTGTGAACATACCTACCTCTGACACACCACTCTCTGTGTGAACAAACCTATCCCTGACACTCCACGCTCTGTGTGAACAAACCTACCTCTAACACTACACTCTCTGTGTGAACAAACCTAACCCTGAACCACCACTCTCTGTGTGAACAAACCTACCCCTGAACCACCACTCTCTGTGTGAACAAACCTACCACTTACACTCAATTCTCTGTGTGAACAAAGCTACCCCTGACACTCCACTCGCTGTGTGAACAAACCTACCTCTGACACTCCACTCTCTGTGTGAACAAACCTACCTCTGACACTCCACTCTCTGTGTGAATAAACCTACCTCTGACACTCCAATCTCTGTGTGAACAAACCAACCTCTGACCCTCCACTCTGTGTGTGAATAAACCTACCTCTGACACTCCAATCTCTGTATGAACAAACCAACCTCTGACAGTCCACTCTCTGTGTGAATAAACCTACCTCTGACACTCCACTCGCTGTGTGAACAAACCTACCTGTGGTGAACTATGTGCCTGTCGGGACACGCCCCTGCTGACTGCTCCTGTGGCTCCTCCCACAGGCCCCTGTATAAAGGAGACCTGCGGCCTGACGCTCGGCCTCAGTCTCCAGGACCTTGTATGATAGACACTCACTCCTGGTTCCTTCTTCCAGTCAATAAAAGCCGATATCTCGCCTACGTCTCAGTGTGAGTTATTGATGGTGCATCAATTTTATTGACTGGAAGTTTTAAAACATGGAACCCGTTTTGCGTCCGGACCGGTTGGATTTGGACCCTCAAGACCCTGACGCAGCTCTCGCTTTTGAACACTGGCTTGCATGCTTCCAATCGTACTTGGCGGAGCTTCGTGCGACTGAACCCGCCGTTATGCACAGAATCCTACTCTCGAGGGTCTCCTCCAAAGTTTACTCCTTTATCCGGGACCTGCCGACCTACGAAGGGGCACTGGACGCCCTCAAACGACAGTACCTGCGGCCGGTGAACACCGTCTACGCAAGACATCGCTTAGCTACCCGGCAACAGCGGCCTGGCGAATCGTGCGCTGAGTTTCTCCGAGCACTACAGACACTCGTCCGAGCTTGTGACTGCAAGACGCTCACGGCAGAACAGCATGCGGAGCTGCTGGTGCGAGACGCCTTTGTGACGGGACTGAGGTCAGTGTACATGCGCCAGCGGCTGCTGGAGAACTCGGATCTTACCTTAAGCTCGGCGATAGAGAAGGCCAACGCTCTAGAAGCTGCGCGGCATAACGCCGACGCTGTCCAGTCGCGCGATTCCCCGCCGGTTTCGTGGACGCCTCAGACCCCGCCACCGCCGGCTCCCGGGAGCGAATTCGCCAACGCCGCCGCCAGTCGCCATTCCACGCGCTCCCCGACCCAGACCACGGCTGTGGCCCGTAAGAAACTCGTGCTTTGTTATTTCTGTGGCCAAAAGAAACATCCTCGACAACGCTGTCCAGCGCGAGAAGCGACCTGCTCCAGCTGCGGAAAGCGGGGCCACTTCGCCAAGGTCTGTAAGTCTCAACCTCGAGCGGAGTGCAGCGCTGCGGGTGAAACGTGGGGGCCGCCATCTTGCATGCCGGGATGTGGGCGGCCATCTTTGTCGACGTCAGCACGCCCCGCCCCCGATCCTCGGATGCTGACCGGGTACCCCGGATGTGAGCGGCCATCTTTGTCGGCGTCAGCATGCCCCGCCCCCGACCCTCCGATGCTGACCGGGTAACCCGACGGCGATCCAACTCTGGCCACTGTGACTCTCGACCAAAGCGCCCCACACCAGCTTGCAAGATCCATGATGGACATCCGGGTGGAGGGGCATTGGACTGGATGCCTGTTTGACACGGGCAGCACTGGGAGTTTTATTCACCCGGACACAGTGCAACGCTGCGGACTTGCAACGCGGCCGGTCAGTCGGAGGTTCCATTTGGCCTCTGGGTCGCAGTCCGCAGACATCCGGGCGGGTTGTGTAGCGACTTTGGTGGTGCAAGGCACAGTATATCGGGACTTTGAACTGCTGGTCATGCCTAATCTGTGTGCGCCTGTGCTATTGGGGCTGGACTTCCAGAGCCATCTCGAAAGTGTGACTATGGTATACGACGGGCCCCTCCCACCACTCACTGTCAAGAATCCTCAGTTTTGTGGGACTTCTTCACATACCCCGCTACTGACCACACACACACACGGACACACACATCCCATCCAGAACCAGGCCAACAGCTGCGCTACCGACACTTGCAGCCTCTCCACTCTCAAGATCCCTTCCCCACCGCTGTTCGCCAACCTGACCCCCGACTGTAAACCTGTGGCAACCAAAAGCAGGAGGTACAGCGCGGGGGACCGGGCCTTCATTCGGTCGGAGGTGCAGCGGCTGCTCAGGGAGGGGATCATTGAGCCGAGCACAAGCCCTTGGAGGGCCCAGGTGGTGGTTGTTCGGACTGGGCAGAAAAATAGGATGGTGGTGGACTATAGTCAAACCATCAATAGGTTTACGCAGCTTGACGCATACCCCCTACCCCGCATCGCGGATATGGTCAACCAGATTGCTCAGTATAAGGTGTACTCGACAATAGATCTGAAATCCGCTTATCACCAGCTCCCCATCTGCCCAGAGGACCGCCCCTACACCGCCTTCGAGGCGGGCTGCCGGCTCTATCACTTCCTGCGCGTCCCTTTCGGTGTCACGAATGGTGTCTCTGTCTTCCAGAGGGAAATGGACCGGATGGTGGACCAGTACCAACTGCAGGCCACATTTCCCTATCTGGATAACATCACCATCTGTGGTCATGACAGGCCAGATCACGATGCCAACCTCCAACGGTTTCTCCAAGTGGCCGCAGCTCTGAACCTTACTTATAACAGGGACAAGTGTGTTTTTGGTACCACCCGCCTTGCTATACTTGGGTATGTCGTGGAAAACGGGGTTATTGGGCCTGATCCCGAACGTATGCGCCCCCTGTTAGAGCTCCCTCTTCCCACCACTCTCAAGGCCCTCAGACGGTGCCTGGGGTTTTTTTCCTATTACGCCCAATGGGTCCCCCATTACGCAGACAAGGCTCGCCCCCTGGTCAAGTCAACCTCGTTTCCCCTCTCTGCTGAGGCCTGCGCGGCCTTCAACTGCATTAAAGCGGATATTGCCAAAGCTACGATGCATGCAGTGGACGAGACCGCTCCCTTCCAAGTGGAGTGTGATGCCTCCGATTTCGCTCTGGCTGCTACCCTTAATCAGGAAGGCAGACCAGTAGCATTCTTTTCTCGCACCCTCCAAGGCTCTGAAATTCGGCACTCCGCGGTGGAGAAAGAAGCCCAGGCCATAGTGGAGGCTGTTAGGCACTGGAGGCACTATCTTGCTGGCAAAAGATTCACTGTGCTGACCGACCAGCGCTCGGTTGCGTTCTTGTTCAGCAACCAACAGCGGGGCAAGATCAAAAATGATAAGATTTTGCGGTGGAGGATAGAACTCTCCACCTACACCTATGATATCCTGTACCGGCCTGGCAGACTCAATGAGCCCCCTGATGCCCTATCCCGGGGAACATGTGCTAGCACACAGCTCGACCAGCTGTACGCCCTTCATGCACAACTTTGCCATCCGGGGGTCACCCGATTTTACCATTTTGTGAAAGCTCGGAACCTGCCGTACTCCCTGGAGGACATCAGGACGATGACCAGGGACTGCCAAATTTGTGCCGAGTGCAAACCGCACTTCTACTGTCCTGACACGGCACAACTTGTCAAGGCCACCCGCCCTTTTGAACGCCTGAGTGTTGACTTTAAGGGCCCCCTTCCCTCCACTGACCGCAATGTCTATTTTCTCAGTGTTATTGACGAGTTCTCACGGTTCCCCTTTGCCATCCCCTGCCCCGACACCACTGCCACGTCCGTCATAAAAGCCCTGCGCCAGCTCTTCACTCTGTTCGGGTATCCCTGCTATATCCACAGTGATAGAGGGTCCTCCTTTATGAGTGAGGAGCTGCGCCAGTACTTGCTAGCTAGGGGCATTGCTACCAGTCGGACCACGAGTTATAATCCCCGGGGTAATGGCCAGGTAGAGCGGGAGAATGCCACAGTGTGGAAGGCCACACTTTTAGCCCTTAAGTCCAAAGGGTTGCCGGTCTCTCGATGGCAGGAGGTCCTCCCTGAGGCACTGCACTCTATCCGCTCTCTGTTATGTACGTCCACCAATGCCACCCCTCACGAACGCCTATTCTCTTTTCCCAGGAAGTCTGTCACTGGGACCACCCTACCAGTTTGGCTGACGTCCCCGGGGCCAGTGCTGCTCCGGAAACATGTGAGGAGCAATAAATACTCCCCGCTGGTGGAGAGGGTTCACCTTCTCCATGCGAACCCCCAGTATGCTTACGTGGTCTTACCTGATGGGCGGGAGGACACGGTCTCCATCCGCGACCTGGCACCCGCAGGTGCAGCAGACCACTACCCTGAAGGCTCTCCGGTAACTGTGAACCCTGCACCAGAGGTGACACCGTACGCACCAGGCCCTACACAGACTCCTCACGACACTTGTATACCGGGCGTTTCGTACGCGTTTATACCAGGCGCCTCGCACATGCATGAGGGATCACCAGCGCCTAGTGGGCAAGAACACGCGCAACCCCCGTCCCCTGTGCAATCGCCAATGTTGCTGGCACCTATGCGGTCACAGCCGGTGCTACGTAGATCGCAGCGACAGATTCGACCGCCTGATCGGCTTGACTTGTAAGAACCTTCGCTACATGAGGACTTTTTCAAACGAAGGGGGGGTGAATGTGGTGAACTATGTGCCTGTCGGGACACGCCCCTGCTGACTGCTCCTGTGGCTCCTCCCACAGGCCCCTGTATAAAGGAGACCTGCGGCCTGACGCTCGGCCTCAGTCTCCAGGACCTTGTATGATAGACACTCACTCCTGGTTCCTTCTTCCAGTCAATAAAAGCCGATATCTCGCCTACGTCTCAGTGTGAGTTATTGATGGTGCATTACTCTCTCTGTGCGAACAAACCTACCTTTGACACTCCACTCTCTGTGTGAACAAACCTACCACTGACACTCCGTTCTCTGTGTGAACAAACCTACCCCTGACACTCCACTCGCTGTGTGAACAAAACTACCTCTGACACTCCACTCTCTGTGTGAACAAACCTACCCCTGACAGTCCACTCTCTGTGTGAACAAACCTACCTCTGACACTCCACTCGCTGTGTGAACAAACCTACCCCTGACCCCTCACTCTCTGTGTGAACATACCTACCTCTGACACTCTACTCTTTGTGTGAACAAACCTACCTCTGACACTCCACTCTCTGTGTGAACAAACCAACCCCTGATACTCCATTCTCTGTGTGAACAAAACTACCTCTGACACTCCACTCTCTGTGTGAACAAACGTACTCCTGACTCTCTACTCTATGTGGGAACAAACCTACCCCTGACACTCCATTCTCTGTGTGAACAAACCTACCTCTGACACTCCACTCTCTGTGTGAACAAACATACCCCTGACACTCCACTCTCTGTGTGAACAAACCTACCGCTGACTCTCTACTCTATGTGGGAACAAACCTACCCCTGACACTCCACTCTCTGTGTGAACAAACCTACCCCTGACAGTCCACTCTCTGTGTGAACAAACCTATCCTGACACTCCACTCTCTGTGTGAACAAACATACCTCTGACACTCCACTCTCTGTGTGAACAAACCTACCCTGACACTCCACTCTCTGTGAGAACAAACCTACCTCTGACACTCCAATCTCTGTGTGAACAAACCCACCTCTGACACTCCACTCTCTGTGTGAATAAACCTACCTCTGACACTCCACTCGCTGTGTGAACAAACCTACCTCTGACACTCCACTCTCTGTGTGAACAAACCTACCCCTGACACTCCACTCTCTGTGAGAACAAACCTACCTCTGACACTCCACTCTCTGTGTGAACAAACCTACCACTGACACTCCGTTCTCTGTGTAAACAAACCTACCTCTGACACTCCACTCGCTGTGTGAAGAAACTAACCTCTGATACTCCACTCTCTGTGTGAACAAACGTACCCCTGACCCCTCACTCTCTGTGTGAACAAACCTACCTCTGACACACCACCCTCCGTGTGAACAAACGTACCCCTGACCCCTCAATCTCTGAGTGAACAAACGTACCCCTGACCCCTCACTCTCTGTGTGAACATACCTACCTCTGACACACCACTCTCTGTGTGAACAAACCTATCCCTGACACTCCACTCTCTGTGTGAACAAACCTACCTCTAACACTACACTCTCTGTGTGAACAAACCTACCCCTGAACCACCACTCTCTGTGTGAACAAACCTACCCCTGAACCACCACTCTCTGTGTGAACAAAGCTACCCCTGACACTCCACTCGCTGTGTGAACAAACCTACCTCTGACACTCCACTCTCTGTGTGAACAAACCTACCTCTGACACTCCACTCTCTGTGTGAATAAACCTACCCCTGAACCACCACTCTCTGTGAACAAAGCTACCCCTGACACTCCACTCGCTGTGTGAACAAACCTACCTCTGACACTCCAATCTCTGTGTGAACAAACCAACCTCTGACACTCCACTCTCTGTGTGAATAAACCTACCTCTGACACTCCAATCTCTGTATGAACAAACCAACCTCTGACAGTCCACTCTCTGTGTGAATAAACCTACCTCTGACACTCCACTCGCTGTGTGAACAAACCTACCTCTGACACTCCACTCTCTGTGCGAACAAACCTACCTTTGACACTCCACTCTCTGTGTGAACAAACCTACCACTGACACTCCGTTCTCTGTGTGAACAAACCTACCCCTGACACTCCACTCGCTGTGTGAAGAAACCTACCTCTGACACTCCAATCTCTGTGTGAACAAACCTACCTCTGACACTCCAATCTCTGTGTGAACAAACCAACCTCTGACACTCCACTCTCTGTGTGAGTAAACCTACCTCTGACACTCCACTCTCTGTGTGAACAAACATACCCCTGACACTCCACTCTCTGTGTGAACAAACCTACCGCTGACTCTCTACTCTATGTGGGAACAAACCTACCCCTGACACTCCACTCTCTGTGTGAACAAACCTACCCCTGACAGTCCACTCTCTGTGTGAACAAACCTATCCTGACACTCCACTCTCTGTGTGAACAAACATACCTCTGACACTCCACTCTCTGTGTGAACAAACCTACCCTGACACTCCACTCTCTGTGAGAACAAACCTACCTCTGACACTCCAATCTCTGTGTGAACAAACCCACCTCTGACACTCCACTCTCTGTGTGAATAAACCTACCTCTGACACTCCACTCGCTGTGTGAACAAACCTACCTCTGACACTCCACTCTCTGTGTGAACAAACCTACCCCTGACACTCCACTCTCTGTGAGAACAAACCTACCTCTGACACTCCAATCTCTGTGTGAACAAACCCACCTCTGACACTCCACTCTCTGTGTGAATAAACCTACCTCTGACACTCCACTCGCTGTGTGAACAAACCTACCTCTGACACTCCACTCTCTGTGTGAACAAACCTACCCCTGACACTCCACTCTCTGTGAGAACAAACCTACCTCTGACACTCCACTCTCTGTGTGAACAAACCTACCACTGACACTCCGTTCTCTGTGTGAACAAACCTACCTCTGACACTCCACTCGCTGTGTGAAGAAACCAACCTCTGATACTCCACTCTCTGTGTGAACAAACGTACCCCTGACCCCTCACTCTCTGTGTGAACAAACCTACCTCTGACACACCACCCTCCGTGTGAACAAACGTACCCCTGACCCCTCAATCTCTGAGTGAACAAACGTACCCCTGACCCCTCACTCTCTGTGTGAACATACCTACCTCTGACACACCACTCTCTGTGTGAACAAACCTATCCCTGACACTCCACTCTCTGTGTGAACAAACCTACCTCTAACACTACACTCTCTGTGTGAACAAACCTACCCCTGAACCACCACTCTCTGTGTGAACAAACCTACCCCTGAACCACCACTCTCTGTGTGAACAAACCTACCACTTACACTCAATTCTCTGTGTGAACAAAGCTACCCCTGACACTCCACTCGCTGTGTGAACAAACCTACCTCTGACACTCCACTCTCTGTGTGAACAAACCTACCTCTGACACTCCACTCTCTGTGTGAATAAACCTACCTCTGACACTCCAATCTCTGTGTGAACAAACCAACCTCTGACCCTCCACTCTGTGTGTGAATAAACCTACCTCTGACACTCCAATCTCTGTATGAACAAACCAACCTCTGACAGTCCACTCTCTGTGTGAATAAACCTACCTCTGACACTCCACTCGCTGTGTGAACAAACCTACCTCTGACACTCCACTCTCTGTGCGAACAAACCTACCTTTGACACTCCACTCTCTGTGTGAACAAACCTACCACTGACACTCCGTTCTCTGTGTGAACAAACCTACCCCTGACACTCCACTCGCTGTGTGAACAAAACTACCTCTGACACTCCACTCTCTGTGTGAACAAACCTACCCCTGACAGTCCACTCTCTGTGTGAACAAACCTACCACTGAACCACCACTCTCTGTGTGAAGAAACCTACCTCTGACAGTCCACTGTCTGTGTGAACAAACCTACCCCTGACACTCCATTCTCTGTGTGAACAAACCAACCCCTGATACTCCATTCTCTGTGTGAACAAAACTACCTCTGACACTCCACTCTCTGTGTGAACAAACGTACTCCTGACTCTCTACTCTATGTGGGAACAAACCTACCCCTGACACTCCATTCTCTGTGTGAACAAACCTACCTCTGACACTCCACTCTCTGTGTGAACAAACATACCCCTGACACTCCACTCTCTGTGTGAACAAACCTACCGCTGACTCTCTACTCTATGTGGGAACAAACCTACCCCTGACACTCCACTCTCTGTGTGAACAAACCTACCCCTGACAGTCCACTCTCTGTGTGAACAAACCTATCCTGACACTCCACTCTCTGTGTGAACAAACATACCTCTGACACTCCACTCTCTGTGTGAACAAACCTACCCTGACACTCCACTCTCTGTGAGAACAAACCTACCTCTGACACTCCAATCTCTGTGTGAACAAACCCACCTCTGACACTCCACTCTCTGTGTGAATAAACCTACCTCTGACACTCCACTCGCTGTGTGAACAAACCTACCTCTGACACTCCACTCTCTGTGTGAACAAACCTACCCCTGACACTCCACTCTCTGTGAGAACAAACCTACCTCTGACACTCCACTCTCTGTGTGAACAAACCTACCACTGACACTCCGTTCTCTGTGTAAACAAACCTACCTCTGACACTCCACTCGCTGTGTGAAGAAACCAACCTCTGATACTCCACTCTCTGTGTGAACAAACGTACCCCTGACCCCTCACTCTCTGTGTGAACAAACCTACCTCTGACACACCACCCTCCGTGTGAACAAACGTACCCCTGACCCCTCAATCTCTGAGTGAACAAACGTACCCCTGACCCCTCACTCTCTGTGTGAACATACCTACCTCTGACACACCACTCTCTGTGTGAACAAACCTATCCCTGACACTCCACTCTCTGTGTGAACAAACCTACCTCTAACACTACACTCTCTGTGTGAACAAACCTACCCCTGAACCACCACTCTCTGTGTGAACAAACCTACCCCTGAACCACCACTCTCTGTGTGAACAAACCTACCCCTGAACCACCACTCTCTGTGTGAACAAACCTACCCCTGAACCACCACTCTCTGTGTGAACAAACCTACCACTTACACTCAATTCTCTGTGTGAACAAAGCTACCCCTGACACTCCACTCGCTGTGTGAACAAACCTACCTCTCACACTCCACTCTCTGTGTGAACAAACCTACCTCTGACACTCCACTCTCTGTGTGAATAAACCTACCTCTGACACTCCAATCTCTGTGTGAACAAACCAACCTCTGACACTCCACTCTCTGTGTGAATAAACCTACCTCTGACACTCCAATCTCTGTATGAACAAACCAACCTTTGACAGTCCACTCTCTGTGTGAATAAACCTACCTCTGACACTCCACTCGCTGTGTGAACAAACCTACCTCTGACACTCCACTCTCTGTGCGAACAAACCTACCTTTGACACTCCACTCTCTGTGTGAACAAACCTACCACTGACACTCCGTTCTCTGTGTGAACAAACCTACCCCTGACACTCCACTCGCTGTGTGAAGAAACCTACCTCTGACACTCCACTCTCTGTGTGAACAAACCTACCTCTGACACTCCAATCTCTGTGTGAACAAACCAACCTCTGACACTCCACTCTCTGTGTGAGTAAACCTACCTCTGACACTCCACTCTCTGTGTGAACAAACCTACCCCTGACACTCCACTCTCTGTGTGAACAAAACTACCTCTGACTCTACACTCTCTGTGTGAATAAACCTACCTCTGACACTCCACTCGCTGTGTGAACAAACCTACCCCTGACACTCCACTCTCTGTGTGAACAAACCTAGCTCTGACACTCCACTCTCTGTGTGAACAAACCTACCACTGACACTCCGTTCTCTGTGTGAACAAACCTACCCCTGACACTCCACTCGCTGTGTGAAGAAACCTACCTCTGACACTCCAATCTCTGTGTGAATAAACCTACCCCTGACACTCCACTCTCTGTGTGAACAAACCAACCTCTGACACTCCACTCTCTGTGTGAACAAACCTACCTCTGACACTCCATTCTCTGTGTGAACAAACCTACCTCTGACACTCCACTCTCTGTGTGAACAAAACTACCTCTGACACTCCACTCTCTGTGTGAACAAACCTACCACTGAACCACCACTCTCTGTGTGAACAAAACTACCTCTGACACTCCACTCTCTGTGTGAACAAACCTACCCCTGACAGTCCACTCTCTGTGTGAACAAACCTACCACTGAACCACCACTCTCTGTGTGAACAAACCTACCTCTGACACTCCACTCTCTGTGTGAAGAAACCTACCTCTGACACTCCACTCTCTGTGTGAACAAACGTACTCCTGACTCTCTACTCTATGTGGGAACAAACCTACCACTGACACTCCATTCTCTGTGTGAACAAACCTACCTCTGACACTCCACTCTCTGTGTGAACAAACATACCCCTGACACTCCACTCTCTGTGTGAACAAACCTACCCCTGACTCTCTACTCTCTGTGTGAACAAACCTACCCCTGACAGTCCACTCTCTGTGTGAACAAACCTATCCTGACACTCCACTCTCTGTGTGAACAAACCTACCCCTGACACTCCACTCTCTGTGTGAACAAACCTACCTCTGACACTCCACTCTCTGTGTGAACAAACCTACCACTGACACTCCGTTCTCTGTGTGAACAAACCTACCTCTGACACTCCACTCGCTGTGTGAACAATCGTACCCCTGACTCTCTACTCTCTGTGTGAACAAACCTACCCCTGACAGTCCACTCTCTGTGTGAACAAACCTATCCTGACACTCCACTCTCTGTGTGAACAAACCTACCCCTGACACTCCACTCTCTGTGTGAACAAACGTACCCCTGACCCCTCAATCTCTGAGTGAACAAACGTATCCCTGACCCCTCACTCTCTCTGTGAACATACCTACCTCTGACACACCACTCTCTGTGTGAACAAACCTATCCCTGACACTCCACTCTCTGTGTGAACAAACCTACCTCTGACACTACACTCTCTGTGTGAACAAACCTACCCCTGAACCACCACTCTCTGTGTGAACAAACCTACCCCAGAACCACCACTCTCTGTGTGAACAAACCTACCCCTGAACCACCACTCTCTGTGTGAACAAACCTACCACTTACACTCAATTCTCTGAGTGAACAAAGCTACCCCTGACACTCCACTCGCTGTGTGAACAAACCTACCTCTGACACTCCACTCTCTGTGTGAACAAACCTACCTCTGACACTCCACTCTCTGTGTGAATAAACCTACCTCTGACACTCCAATCTCTGTGTGAACAAACCAACCTCTGACACTCCACTCTCTGTGTGAATAAACCTACCTCTGACACTCCAATCTCTGTATGAACAAACCAACCTCTGACAGTCCACTCTCTGTGTGAATAAACCTACCTCTGACACTCCACTCGCTGTGTGAACAAACCTACCTCTGACACTCCACTCTCTGTGCGAACAAACCTACCTTTGACACTCCACTCTCTGTGTGAACAAACCTACCACTGACACTCCGTTCTCTGTGTGAACAAACCTACCCCTGACACTCCACTCGCTGTGTGAATAAACCTACCTCTGACACTCCAATCTCTGTGTGAACAAACCAACCTCTGACCCTCCACTCTGTGTGTGAATAAACCTACCTCTGACACTCCAATCTCTGTATGAACAAACCAACCTCTGACAGTCCACTCTCTGTGTGAATAAACCTACCTCTGACACTCCACTCGCTGTGTGAACAAACCTACCTCTGACACTCCACTCTCTGTGCGAACAAACCTACCTTTGACACTCCACTCTCTGTGTGAACAAACCTACCACTGACACTCCGTTCTCTGTGTGAACAAACCTACCCCTGACACTCCACTCGCTGTGTGAACAAAACTACCTCTGACACTCCACTCTCTGTGTGAACAAACCTACCCCTGACAGTCCACTCTCTGTGTGAACAAACCTACCACTGAACCACCACTCTCTGTGTGAAGAAACCTACCTCTGACAGTCCACTGTCTGTGTGAACAAACCTACCCCTGACACTCCATTCTCTGTGTGAACAAACCAACCCCTGATACTCCATTCTCTGTGTGAACAAAACTACCTCTGACACTCCACTCTCTGTGTGAACAAACGTACTCCTGACTCTCTACTCTATGTGGGAACAAACCTACCCCTGACACTCCATTCTCTGTGTGAACAAACCTACCCCTGACACTCCACTCTCTGTGTGAACAAACCTACCTCTGACACTCCACTCTCTGTGTGAACAAACATACCCCTGACACTCCACTCTCTGTGTGAACAAACCTACCGCTGACTCTCTACTCTATGTGGGAACAAACCTACCCCTGACACTCCACTCTCTGTGTGAACAAACCTACCCCTGACAGTCCACTCTCTGTGTGAACAAACCTATCCTGACACTCCACTCTCTGTGTGAACAAACATACCTCTGACACTCCACTCTCTGTGTGAACAAACCTACCCTGACACTCCACTCTCTGTGAGAACAAACCTACCTCTGACACTCCAATCTCTGTGTGAACAAACCCACCTCTGACACTCCACTCTCTGTGTGAATAAACCTACCTCTGACACTCCACTCGCTGTGTGAACAAACCTACCTCTGACACTCCACTCTCTGTGTGAACAAACCTACCCCTGACACTCCACTCTCTGTGAGAACAAACCTACCTCTGACACTCCACTCTCTGTGTGAACAAACCTACCACTGACACTCCGTTCTCTGTGTAAACAAACCTACCTCTGACACTCCACTCGCTGTGTGAAGAAACCAACCTCTGATACTCCACTCTCTGTGTGAACAAACGTACCCCTGACCCCTCACTCTCTGTGTGAACAAACCTACCTCTGACACACCACCCTCCGTGTGAACAAACGTACCCCTGACCCCTCAATCTCTGAGTGAACAAACGTACCCCTGACCCCTCACTCTCTGTGTGAACATACCTACCTCTGACACACCACTCTCTGTGTGAACAAACCTATCCCTGACACTCCACTCTCTGTGTGAACAAACCTACCTCTAACACTACACTCTCTGTGTGAACAAACCTACCCCTGAACCACCACTCTCTGTGTGAACAAACCTACCCCTGAACCACCACTCTCTGTGTGAACAAACCTACCCCTGAACCACCACTCTCTGTGTGAACAAACCTACCCCTGAACCACCACTCTCTGTGTGAACAAACCTACCACTTACACTCAATTCTCTGTGTGAACAAAGCTACCCCTGACACTCCACTCGCTGTGTGAACAAACCTACCTCTCACACTCCACTCTCTGTGTGAACAAACCTACCTCTGACACTCCACTCTCTGTGTGAATAAACCTACCTCTGACACTCCAATCTCTGTGTGAACAAACCAACCTCTGACACTCCACTCTCTGTGTGAATAAACCTACCTCTGACACTCCAATCTCTGTATGAACAAACCAACCTTTGACAGTCCACTCTCTGTGTGAATAAACCTACCTCTGACACTCCACTCGCTGTGTGAACAAACCTACCTCTGACACTCCACTCTCTGTGCGAACAAACCTACCTTTGACACTCCACTCTCTGTGTGAACAAACCTACCACTGACACTCCGTTCTCTGTGTGAACAAACCTACCCCTGACACTCCACTCGCTGTGTGAAGAAACCTACCTCTGACACTCCACTCTCTGTGTGAACAAACCTACCTCTGACACTCCAATCTCTGTGTGAACAAACCAACCTCTGACACTCCACTCTCTGTGTGAGTAAACCTACCTCTGACACTCCACTCTCTGTGTGAACAAACCTACCCCTGACACTCCACTCTCTGTGTGAACAAAACTACCTCTGACTCTACACTCTCTATGTGAATAAACCTACCTCTGACACTCCACTCGCTGTGTGAACAAACCTACCCCTGACACTCCACTCTCTGTGTGAACAAACCTAGCTCTGACACTCCACTCTCTGTGTGAACAAACCTACCACTGACACTCCGTTCTCTGTGTGAACAAACCTACCCCTGACACTCCACTCGCTGTGTGAAGAAACCTACCTCTGACACTCCAATCTCTGTGTGAATAAACCTACCCCTGACACTCCACTCTCTGTGTGAACAAACCAACCTCTGACACTCCACTCTCTGTGTGAACAAACCTACCTCTGACACTCCATTCTCTGTGTGAACAAACCTACCTCTGACACTCCACTCTCTGTGTGAACAAAACTACCTCTGACACTCCACTCTCTGTGTGAACAAACCTACCACTGAACCACCACTCTCTGTGTGAACAAAACTACCTCTGACACTCCACTCTCTGTGTGAACAAACCTACCCCTGACAGTCCACTCTCTGTGTGAACAAACCTACCACTGAACCACCACTCTCTGTGTGAACAAACCTACCTCTGACACTCCACTCTCTGTGTGAAGAAACCTACCTCTGACACTCCACTCTCTGTGTGAACAAACGTACTCCTGACTCTCTACTCTATGTGGGAACAAACCTACCACTGACACTCCATTCTCTGTGTGAACAAACCTACCTCTGACACTCCACTCTCTGTGTGAACAAACATACCCCTGACACTCCACTCTCTGTGTGAACAAACCTACCCCTGACTCTCTACTCTCTGTGTGAACAAACCTACCCCTGACAGTCCACTCTCTGTGTGAACAAACCTATCCTGACACTCCACTCTCTGTGTGAACAAACCTACCCCTGACACTCCACTCTCTGTGTGAACAAACCTACCTCTGACACTCCACTCTCTGTGTGAACAAACCTACCACTGACACTCCGTTCTCTGTGTGAACAAACCTACCTCTGACACTCCACTCGCTGTGTGAACAATCGTACCCCTGACTCTCTACTCTCTGTGTGAACAAACCTACCCCTGACAGTCCACTCTCTGTGTGAACAAACCTATCCTGACACTCCACTCTCTGTGTGAACAAACCTACCCCTGACACTCCACTCTCTGTGTGAACAAACGTACCCCTGACCCCTCAATCTCTGAGTGAACAAACGTATCCCTGACCCCTCACTCTCTCTGTGAACATACCTACCTCTGACACACCACTCTCTGTGTGAACAAACCTATCCCTGACACTCCACTCTCTGTGTGAACAAACCTACCTCTGACACTACACTCTCTGTGTGAACAAACCTACCCCTGAACCACCACTCTCTGTGTGAACAAACCTACCCCAGAACCACCACTCTCTGTGTGAACAAACCTACCCCTGAACCACCACTCTCTGTGTGAACAAACCTACCACTTACACTCAATTCTCTGAGTGAACAAAGCTACCCCTGACACTCCACTCGCTGTGTGAACAAACCTACCTCTGACACTCCACTCTCTGTGTGAACAAACCTACCTCTGACACTCCACTCTCTGTGTGAATAAACCTACCTCTGACACTCCAATCTCTGTGTGAACAAACCAACCTCTGACACTCCACTCTCTGTGTGAATAAACCTACCTCTGACACTCCAATCTCTGTATGAACAAACCAACCTCTGACAGTCCACTCTCTGTGTGAATAAACCTACCTCTGACACTCCACTCGCTGTGTGAACAAACCTACCTCTGACACTCCACTCTCTGTGCGAACAAACCTACCTTTGACACTCCACTCTCTGTGTGAACAAACCTACCACTGACACTCCGTTCTCTGTGTGAACAAACCTACCCCTGACACTCCACTCGCTGTGTGAAGAAACCTACCTCTGACACTCCACTCTCTGTGTGAACAAACCAACCTCTGACACTCCAATCTCTGTGTGAACAAACCAACCTCTGACACTCCACTCTCTGTGTGAGTAAACCTACCTCTGACACTCCACTCTCTGTGTGAACAAACCTACCCCTGACACTCCACTCTCTGTGTGAACAAAACTACCTCTGACTCTACACTCTCTGTGTGAATAAACCTACCTCTGACACTCCACTCGCTGTGTGAACAAACCTACCCCTGACACTCCACTCTCTGTGTGAACAAACCTAGCTCTGACACTCCACTCTCTGTGTGAACAAACCTACCACTGACACTCCGTTCTCTGTGTGAACAAACCTACCCCTGACACTCCACTCGCTGTGTGAAGAAACCTACCTCTGACACTCCACTCTCTGTGTGAATAAACCTACCCCTGACACTCCACTCACTGTGTGAACAAACCTACCTCTGACACTCCACTCACTGTGTGAAGAAACCTACCCCTGACTCTCCACTCGCTGTGTGAACAAACCTACCTCTGACACTCCACTCACTGTGTGAACAAACCAACCTCTGACACTCCACTCTCTGTGTGAACAAACCTATCCCTGACACTCCACTCTCTGTGTGAACAAACCTACCTCTAACACTACACTCTCTGTGTGAACAAACCTACCCCTGAACCACCACTCTCTGTGTGAACAAACCTACCCCTGAACCACCACTCTCTGTGTGAACAAACCTACCACTTACACTCAATTCTCTGTGTGAACAAAGCTACCCCTGACACTCCACTCGCTGTGTGAACAAACCTACCTCTGACACTCCACTCTCTGTGTGAACAAACCTACCTCTGACACTCCACTCTCTGTGTGAATAAACCTACCTCTGACACTCCAATCTCTGTGTGAACAAACCAACCTCTGACCCTCCACTCTGTGTGTGAATAAACCTACCTCTGACACTCCAATCTCTGTATGAACAAACCAACCTCTGACAGTCCACTCTCTGTGTGAATAAACCTACCTCTGACACTCCACTCGCTGTGTGAACAAACCTACCTCTGACACTCCACTCTCTGTGCGAACAAACCTACCTTTGACACTCCACTCTCTGTGTGAACAAACCTACCACTGACACTCCGTTCTCTGTGTGAACAAACCTACCCCTGACACTCCACTCGCTGTGTGAACAAAACTACCTCTGACACTCCACTCTCTGTGTGAACAAACCTACCCCTGACAGTCCACTCTCTGTGTGAACAAACCTACCACTGAACCACCACTCTCTGTGTGAAGAAACCTACCTCTGACACTCCATTCTCTGTGTGAACAAACCAACCCCTGATACTCCATTCTCTGTGTGAACAAAACTACCTCTGACACTCCACTCTCTGTGTGAACAAACGTACTCCTGACTCTCTACTCTATGTGGGAACAAACCTACCCCTGACACTCCATTCTCTGTGTGAACAAACCTACCTCTGACACTCCACTCTCTGTGTGAACAAACATACCCCTGACACTCCACTCTCTGTGTGAACAAACCTACCGCTGACTCTCTACTCTATGTGGGAACAAACCTACCCCTGACACTCCACTCTCTGTGTGAACAAACCTACCCCTGACAGTCCACTCTCTGTGTGAACAAACCTATCCTGACACTCCACTCTCTGTGTGAACAAACATACCTCTGACACTCCACTCTCTGTGTGAACAAACCTACCCTGACACTCCACTCTCTGTGAGAACAAACCTACCTCTGACACTCCAATCTCTGTGTGAACAAACCCACCTCTGACACTCCACTCTCTGTGTGAATAAACCTACCTCTGACACTCCACTCGCTGTGTGAACAAACCTACCTCTGACACTCCACTCTCTGTGTGAACAAACCTACCCCTGACACTCCACTCTCTGTGAGAACAAACCTACCTCTGACACTCCACTCTCTGTGTGAACAAACCTACCACTGACACTCCGTTCTCTGTGTAAACAAACCTACCTCTGACACTCCACTCGCTGTGTGAAGAAACCAACCTCTGATACTCCACTCTCTGTGTGAACAAACGTACCCCTGACCCCTCACTCTCTGTGTGAACAAACCTACCTCTGACACACCACCCTCCGTGTGAACAAACGTACCCCTGACCCCTCAATCTTTGAGTGAACAAACGTACCCCTGACCCCTCACTCTCTGTGTGAACATACCTACCTCTGACACACCACTCTCTGTGTGAACAAACCTATCCCTGACACTCCACTCTCTGTGTGAACAAACCTACCTCTAACACTACACTCTCTGTGTGAACAAACCTACCCCTGAACCACCACTCTCTGTGTGAACAAACCTACCCCTGAACCACCACTCTCTGTGTGAACAAACCTACCCCTGAACCACCACTCTCTGTGTGAACAAACCTACCCCTGAACCACCACTCTCTGTGTGAACAAACCTACCACTTACACTCAATTCTCTGTGTGAACAAAGCTACCCCTGACACTCCACTCGCTGTGTGAACAAACCTACCTCTGACACTCCACTCTCTGTGTGAATAAACCGACCTCTGACACTCCAATCTCTGTGTGAACAAACCAACCTCTGACACTCCACTCTCTGTGTGAATAAACCTACCTCTGACACTCCAATCTCTGTATGAACAAACCAACCTTTGACAGTCCACTCTCTGTGTGAATAAACCTACCTCTGACACTCCACTCGCTGTGTGAACAAACCTACCTCTGACACTCCACTCTCTGTGCGAACAAACCTACCTTTGACACTCCACTCTCTGTGTGAACAAACCTACCACTGACACTCCGTTCTCTGTGTGAACAAACCTACCCCTGACACTCCACTCGCTGTGTGAAGAAACCTACCTCTGACACTCCACTCTCTGTGTGAACAAACCTACCTCTGACACTCCAATCTCTGTGTGAACAAACCAACCTCTGACACTC
Organism: Hypanus sabinus; assembly: GCF_030144855.1. Taxonomy (NCBI): domain Eukaryota; kingdom Metazoa; phylum Chordata; class Chondrichthyes; order Myliobatiformes; family Dasyatidae; genus Hypanus; species Hypanus sabinus. The sequence continues at coordinate 53,553 of NW_026779454.1, forward strand.
CACTCTCTGTGTGAGTAAACCTACCTCTGACACTCCACTCTCTGTGTGAACAAACCTACCCCTGACACTCCACTCTCTGTGTGAACAAAACTACCTCTGACTCTACACTCTCTGTGTGAATAAACCTACCTCTGACACTCCACTCGCTGTGTGAACAAACCTACCCCTGACACTCCACTCTCTGTGTGAACAAACCTAGCTCTGACACTCCACTCTCTGTGTGAACAAACCTACCACTGACACTCCGTTCTCTGTGTGAACAAACCTACCCCTGACACTCCACTCGCTGTGTGAAGAAACCTACCTCTGACACTCCAATCTCTGTGTGAATAAACCTACCCCTGACACTCCACTCTCTGTGTGAACAAACCAACCTCTGACACTCCACTCTCTGTGTGAACAAACCTACCTCTGACACTCCATTCTCTGTGTGAACAAACCTACCTCTGACACTCCACTCTCTGTGTGAACAAAACTACCTCTGACACTCCACTCTCTGTGTGAACAAACCTACCACTGAACCACCACTCTCTGTGTGAACAAAACTACCTCTGACACTCCACTCTCTGTGTGAACAAACCTACCCCTGACAGTCCACTCTCTGTGTGAACAAACCTACCACTGAACCACCACTCTCTGTGTGAACAAACCTACCTCTGACACTCCACTCTCTGTGTGAAGAAACCTACCTCTGACACTCCACTCTCTGTGTGAACAAACGTACTCCTGACTCTCTACTCTATGTGGGAACAAACCTACCACTGACACTCCATTCTCTGTGTGAACAAACAAACCTCTGACACTCCACTCTCTGTGTGAACAAACATACCCCTGACACTCCACTCTCTGTGTGAACAAACCTACCCCTGACTCTCTACTCTATGTGGGAACAAACCTACCCCTGACACTCCACTCTCTGTGTGAACAAACCTACCCCTGACAGTCCACTCTCTGTGTGAACAAACCTATCCTGACACTCCACTCTCTGTGTGAACAAACCTACCCCTGACACTCCACTCTCTGTGTGAACAAACCTACCTCTGACACTCCACTCTCTGTGTGAACAAACCTACCACTGACACTCCGTTCTCTGTGTGAACAAACCTACCACTGACACTCCGTTCTCTGTGTGAACAAACCTACCTCTGACACTCCACTCGCTGTGTGACGAAACCAACCTCTGACACTCCACTCGCTGTGTGAAGAAACCAACCTCTGATACTCCACTCTCTGTGTGAACAATCGTACCCCTGACCCCTCACTCTCTGTGTGAACAAACCTACCTCTGACACACCACCCTCCGTGTGAACAAACGTACCCCTGACCCCTCAATCTCTGAGTGAACAAACGTATCCCTGACCCCTCACTCTCTCTGTGAACATACCTACCTCTGACACACCACTCTCTGTGTGAACAAACCTATCCCTGACACTCCACTCTCTGTGTGAACAAACCTACCTCTGACACTACACTCTCTGTGTGAACAAACCTACCCCTGAACCACCACTCTCTGTGTGAACAAACCTACCCCAGAACCACCACTCTCTGTGTGAACAAACCTACCCCTGAACCACCACTCTCTGTGTGAACAAACCTACCACTTACACTCAATTCTCTGTGTGAACAAAGCTACCCCTGACACTCCACTCGCTGTGTGAACAAACCTACCTCTGACACTCCACTCTCTGTGTGAACAAACCTACCTCTGACACTCCACTCTCTGTGTGAATAAACCTACCTCTGACACTCCAATCTCTGTGTGAACAAACCAACCTCTGACACTCCACTCTCTGTGTGAATAAACCTACCTCTGACACTCCAATCTCTGTATGAACAAACCAACCTCTGACAGTCCACTCTCTGTGTGAATAAACCTACCTCTGACACTCCACTCGCTGTGTGAACAAACCTACCTCTGACACTCCACTCTCTGTGCGAACAAACCTACCTTTGACACTCCACTCTCTGTGTGAACAAACCTACCACTGACACTCCGTTCTCTGTGTGAACAAACCTACCCCTGACACTCCACTCGCTGTGTGAAGAAACCTACCTCTGACACTCCACTCTCTGTGTGAACAAACCAACCTCTGACACTCCAATCTCTGTGTGAACAAACCAACCTCTGACACTCCACTCTCTGTGTGAGTAAACCTACCTCTGACACTCCACTCTCTGTGTGAACAAACCTACCCCTGACACTCCACTCTCTGTGTGAACAAAACTACCTCTGACTCTACACTCTCTGTGTGAATAAACCTACCTCTGACACTCCACTCGCTGTGTGAACAAACCTACCCCTGACACTCCACTCTCTGTGTGAACAAACCTAGCTCTGACACTCCACTCTCTGTGTGAACAAACCTACCACTGACACTCCGTTCTCTGTGTGAACAAACCTACCCCTGACACTCCACTCGCTGTGTGAAGAAACCTACCTCTGACACTCCACTCTCTGTGTGAATAAACCTACCCCTGACACTCCACTCACTGTGTGAACAAACCTACCTCTGACACTCCACTCACTGTGTGAAGAAACCTACCCCTGACTCTCCACTCGCTGTGTGAACAAACCTACCTCTGACACTCCACTCACTGTGTGAACAAACCAACCTCTGACACTCCACTCTCTGTGTGAACAAACCAACCTCTGACACTCCACTCTCTGTGTGAACAAACCAACCTCTGACACTCCACTCTCTGTGTGAACAAACCTACCTCTGACACTCCATTCTCTGTGTGAACAAACCTACCTCTGACACTCCACTCTCTGTGTGAACAAAACGACCTCTGACACTCCACTCTCTGTGTGAACAAACCTACCACTGAACCACCACTCTCTGTGTGAACAAAACTACCTCTGACACTCCACTCTCTGTGTGAACAAACCTACCTCTGACACTCCACTCTCTGTGTGAAGAAACCTACCTCTGACAGTCCACTCCCTGTGTGAACAAACCTACCACTGACACTCCACTCTCTGTGTGAACAAACCAACCCCTGATACTCCATTCTCTGTGTGAACAAAACTACCTCTGACACTCCACTCTCTGTGTGAACAAACGTACTCCTGACTCTCTACTCTATGTGGGAACAAACCTACCCCTGACACTCCATTCTCTGTGTGAACAAACCTACCTCTGACACTCCACTCTCTGTGTGAACAAACATACCCCTGACACTCCACTCTCTGTGTGAACAAACCTACCGCTGACTCTCTACTCTATGTGGGAACAAACCTACCCCTGACACTCCACTCTCTGTGTGAACAAACCTACCCCTGACAGTCCACTCTCTGTGTGAACAAACCTATCCTGACACTCCACTCTCTGTGTGAACAAACATACCTCTGACACTCCACTCTCTGTGTGAACAAACCTACCCTGACACTCCACTCTCTGTGAGAACAAACCTACCTCTGACACTCCAATCTCTCTGTGAACAAACCCACCTCTGACACTCCAATCTCTGTGTGAATAAACCTACCTCTGACACTCCACTCTCTGTGTGAACAAACCTACCTCTGACACTCCACTCTCTGTGAGAGAAACCTACCTCTGAGACTCCACTCACTATGTGAACAAACGTACCCCTGACCCCTCACTCTCTGTGTGAACAAACCTACCTCTGACACACCACCCTCCGTGTGAACAAACGTACCCCTGACCCCTCAATCTCTGAGTGAACAAACGTACCCCTGACCCCTCACTCTCTGTGTGAACAAACCTACCTCTGACACACAACTCTCTGTGTGAACAAACCTACCCCTGACACTCCACTCTCTGTGTGAACAAACCTACCTCTGACACTCCACTCTCTGTGTGAACAAACCTACCCCTGAACCACCACTCTCTGTGTGAACAAACCTACCCCTGAGCCACCACTCTCTGTGTGAACAAACCTACCCCTGAACCACCACTCTCTGTGTGAACAAACCTACCCCTGAACCACCACTCTCTGTGTGAACAAACCTACCACTTACACTCCATTCTCTGTGTGAACAAACCTACCCCTGACACTCCACTCGCTGTGTGAACAAACCTACCTCTGACACTCCACTCTCTGTGTGAATAAACCTACCTCTGACACTCCAATCTCTGTGTGAACAAACCAACCTCTGACACTCCACTCTCTGTGTGAATAAACCTACCTCTGACACTCCACTCGCTGTGTGAACAAACCTACCTCTGACACTCCACTCTCTGTGCGAACAAACCTACCTCTGACACTCCACTCTCTGTGTGAACAAACCTACCCCTGAACCACCACTCTCTGTGTGAACAAACCTACCTCTGACACTCCAATCACTGTGTGAACAAACCTACCTCTGACACTCCAATCTCTGTGTGAACAAACCGACCTCTGACACTCCACTCTCTGTGTGAACAAACCGACCTCTGACACTCCACTCTCTGTATGAACAAACCTACCTCTGACACTCCACTCTCTGTGTGAACAAACCTACCTCTGACACTCCAATCACTGTGTGAACAAACCTACCCCTGACACTCCACTCGCTGTGTGAAGAAACCTACCTCTGACACTCCAATCTCTGTGTGAATAAACCTACCCCTGACACTCCACTCTCTGTGTGAACAAACCAACCTCTGACACTCCACTCTCTGTGTGAATAAACCTACCTCTGACACTCTACTCGCTGTGTGAACAAACCTACCTCTGACACTCCACTCTCTGTGTGAACAAACCTACCCCTGACACTCCACTCTCTGTGTGAACAAACCTACCTCTGACACACCACCCTCCGTGTGAACAAACGTACCCCTGACCCCTCAATCTCTGAGTGAACAAACGTACCCCTGACCCCTCACTCTCTGTGTGAACAAACCTACCTCTGACACACAACTCTCTGTGTGAACAACCCTACCCCTGACACTCCACTCTCTGTGTGAACAAACCTACCTCTGACACTCCACTCTCTGTGTGAACAAACCTACCCCTGAACCACCACTCTCTGTGTGAACAAACCTACCCCTGAGCCACCACTCTCTGTGTGAACAAACCTACCCCTGAACCACCACTCTCTGTGTGAACAAACCTACCCCTGAACCACCACTCTCTGTGTGAACAAACCTACCACTTACACTCCATTCTCTGTGTGAACAAACCTACCCCTGACACTCCACTCGCTGTGTGAACAAACCTACCTCTGACACTCCACTCTCTGTGTGAATAAACCTACCTCTGACACTCCAATCTCTGTGTGAACAAACCAACCTCTGACACTCCACTCTCTGTGTGAATAAACCTACCTCTGACACTCCACTCGCTGTGTGAACAAACCTACCTCTGACACTCCACTCTCTGTGCGAACAAACCTACCTCTGACACTCCACTCTCTGTGTGAACAAACCTACCCCTGAACCACCACTCTCTGTGTGAACAAACCTACTTCTGACACTCCAATCACTGTGTGAACAAACCTACCTCTGACACTCCAATCTCTGTGTGAACAAACCGACCTCTGACACTCCACTCTCTGTGTGAACAAACCGACCTCTGACACTCCACTCTCTGTATGAACAAACCTACCTCTGACACTCCACTCTCTGTGTGAACAAACCTACCTCTGACACTCCAATCACTGTGTGAACAAACCTACCCCTGACACTCCACTCGCTGTGTGAAGAAACCTACCTCTGACACTCCAATCTCTGTGTGAATAAACCTACCCCTGACACTCCACTCTCTGTGTGAACAAACCAACCTCTGACACTCCACTCTCTGTGTGAATAAACCTACCTCTGACACTCTACTCGCTGTGTGAGCAAACCTACCTCTGACACTCCACTCTCTGTGTGAACAAACCTACCCCTGACACTCCACTCTCTGTGTGAACAAACCTACCTCTGACACTCCACTCTCTGTGTGAACAAACCTACCACTGACACTCCGTTCTCTGTGTGAACAAACCTACCGCTGACACTCCACTCGCTGTGTGAAGAAACCAACCTCTGACACTCCAATCTCTGTGTGAACAAACCTACCCCTGACACTCCACTCTCTGTGTGAACAAACCTACCTCTGACACTCCACTCGCTGTGAGAACAAACCTACCTCTGACACTCCACTCTCTGTGTGAACAAACCTACCTCTGACACTCCACTCTCTGTGTGAACAACCCTACCCCTGACTCTCCACTCTCTGTGTGAACAAACCTACCTCTGACACTCCACTCTCTGTGTGAACAACCCTACCTCTGACACTCCACTCTCTGTGTGAACAAACGTACCCCTGACCCCTCACTCTCTGTGTGAACAAACCTACCTCTGACACACCACCTTCCGTGTGAACAAACGTACCCCTGACCCCTCAATCTCTGAGTGAACAAACGTACCCCTGACCCCTCACTCTCTGTGTGAACAAACCTACCCCTGACAGTCCACTCTCTGTGTGATCAAAACCTACCACTGAACCACCACTCTCTGTGTGAACAAACCTACCTCTGACACTCCACTCTCTGTGTGAAGAAACCTACCTCTGACACTCCACTGTCTGTGTGAACAAACCTACCCCTGACACTCCATTCTCTGTGTGAACAAACCTACCTCTGACACTCCACTCTCTGTGTGAACAAACGTACTCCTGACTCTCTACTCTATGTGGGAACAAACCTACCCCTGACACTCCATTCTCTGTGTGAACAAACCTACCTCTGACACTCGACTCTCAGTGTGAACAAACATACCCCTGACACTCCACTCTCTGTGTGAACAAACCTACCCCTGACTCTCTACTCTATGTGGGAACAAACCTACCCCTGACACTCCACTCTCTGTGTGAACAAACCTACCCCTGACAGTCCACTCTCTGTGTGAACAAACCTATCCTGACACTCCACTCTCTGTGTGAACAAACCTACCCCTGACACTCCACTCTCTGTGTGAACAAACCTACCTCTGACACACCACCCTCCGTGTGAACAAACGTACCCCTGACCCCTCAATCTCTGAGTGAACAAACGTACCCCTGACCCCTCACTCTCTGTGTGAACATACCTACCTCTGACACACCACTCTCTGTGTGAACAAACCTATCCCTGACACTCCACTCTCTGTGTGAACAAACCTACCTCTGACACTACACTCTCTGTGTGAACAAACCTACCCCTGAACCACCACTCTCTGTGTGAACAAACCTACCCCTGAACCACCACTCTCTGTGTGAACAAACCTACCCCTGAACCACCACTCTCTGTGTGAACAAACCTACCCCTGAACCACCACTCTCTGTGTGAACAAACCTACCACTTACACTCAATTCTCTGTGTGAACAAACCTACCCCTGACACTCCACTCGCTGTGTGAACAAACCTACCTCTGACACTCCACTCTCTGTGTGAACAAACCTACCTCTGACACTCCACTCTCAGTGTGAATAAACCTACCTCTGACACTCCAATCTCTGTGTGAACAAACCAACCTCTGACACTCCACTCTCTGTGTGAATAAACCTACCTCTGACACTCCAATCTCTGTGTGAACAAACCAACCTCTGACAGTCCACTCTCTGTGTGAATAAACCTACCTCTGACACTCCACTCGCTGTGTGAACAAACCTACCTCTGACACTCCACTCGCTGTGAGAACAAACCTACCTCTGACACTCCACTCTCTGTGTGAACAAACCTACCTCTGACACTCCACTCTCTGTGTGAACAAACCTACCTCTGACACTCTACTCACTGTGTGAACAAAACTACCTCTGACGCTCCACTCTCTGTGTGAATAAACCTACCCCTGACACTCCACTCGCTGTGTGAAGAAACCTACCTCTGAAACTCCAATCTCTGTGTGAACAAACCAACCTCTGACACTCCACTCTCTGTGTGAAGAAACCTACCTCTGACACTACACTCTCTGTGTGAACAAACCTACCTCTGACACTCCACTCGCTGTGAGAACAAACCTACCTCTGACACTCCACTCTCTGTGTGAACAAACCTACCTCTGACACTCTACTCACTGTGTGAACAAAACTACCTCTGACACTCCACTCTCTGTGTGAACAAACCTACCCCTGACACTCCACTCTCTGTGTGAAGAAACCTACCTCTGACACTCCACTCTCTGTGCGAACAAACCTACCTCTGACACTCCACTCTCTGTGTGAACAAACCTACACCTGAACCACCACTCTCTGTGTGAACAAACCTACCTCTGACACTCCAATCACTGTGTGAACAAACCTACCTCTGACACTCCAATCTCTGTGTGAACAAACCGACCTCTGACACTCCACTCACTGTGTGAACAAACCGACCTCTGACACTCCACTCTCTGTGTGAACAAACCTACCTCTGACACTCCACTCTCTGTGTGAACAAACCTACCTCTGACACTCCAATCACTGTGTGAACAAACCTACCCCTGACACTCCACTCGCTGTGTGAAGAAACCTACCTCTGACACTCCAATCTCTGTGTGAATAAACCTACCACTGACACTCCACTCTCTGTGTGAACAAACCAAACTCTGACACCCCACTCTCTGTGTGAATAAACCTACCTCTGACACTCCACTCGCTGTGTGAACAAACCTACTTCTGACACTCCACTCTCTGTGTGAACAAACCTACCCCTGACACTCCACTCTCTGTGTGAACAAACCTACCTCTGACACTCCACTCTCTGTGTGAACAAACCTACCACTGACACTCCGTTCTCTGTGTGAACAAACCTACCCCTGACACTCCACTCGCTGTGTGAAGAAACCAACCTCTGACACTCCAATCTCTGTGTGAACAAACCTACCCCTGACACTCCACTCACTGTGTGAACAAACCTACCTCTGACACTCCACTCGCTGTGAGAACAAACCTACCTCTGACACTCCACTCTCTGTGTGAACAAACCTACCTCTGACACTCCACTCTCTGTGTGAACAAACCTACCTCTGACACTCTACTCACTGTGTGAACAAAACTACCTCTGACGCTCCACTCTCTCTGTGAACAAACCTACCCCTGACACTCCACTCTCTGTGTGAACAAACCTACCTCTGACACTCCACTCTCTGTGTGAACAACCCTACCTCTGACACTCCACTCTCTGTGTGAACAAACGTACCCCTGACCCTTCACTCTCTGTGTGAACAAACCTACCTCTGACACACCACCCTCCGTGTGAACAAACGTACCCCTGACCCCTCAATCTCTGAGTGAACAAACGTACCCCTGACCCCTCACTCTCTGTGTGAACATACCTACCTCTGACACACCACTCTCTGTGTGAACAAACCTATCCCTGACACTCCACTCTCTGTGTGAACAAACCTACCTCTGACACTCCACTCTCTGTGTGAACAAACCTACCCCTGAAACACCACTCTCTGTGTGAACAAACCTACCACTGAACCACCACTCTCTGTGTGAACAAACCTACCCCTGAACCACCACTCTCTGTGTGAACAAACCTACCCCTGAACCACCACTCTCTGTGTGAACAAACCTACCACATACACTCAATTCTCTGTGTGAACAAACCTACCCCTGACACTCCACTCGCTGTGTGAACAAACCTACCTCTGACACACCACTCTCTGTGTGAACAAACCTACCTCTGACACTCCACTCTCTGTGTGAATAAACCTACCTCTGACACTCCAATCTCTGTGTGAACAAAACAACCTCTGACACTCCACTCTCTGTGAGAATAAACCAACCTCTGACACTCCAATCTCTGTGTGAACAAACCAACCTCTGACAGTCCACTCTCGGTGTGAATAAACCTACCTCTGACACTCCACTCGCTGAGTGAACAAACCTACCTCTGACACTCCACTCTCTGTGCGAACAAACCTACCTCTGACACTCCACTCTCTGTGTGAACAAACCTACCACTGACACTCCGTTCTCTGTGTGAACAAACCTACCCCTGACACTCCACTCGCTGTGTGAAGAAACCTACCTCTGACACTCCACTCTCTGTGTGAACAAACCTACCTCTGACACTCCAATCTCTGTGTGAACAAACCAACCTCTGACACTCCACTCTCTGTGTGAATAAACCTACCTCTGACACTCCACTCTCTGTGTGAACAAACCTACCCCTGACACTCCACTCTCTGTGTGAACAAAACTACCTCTGACTCTACACTCTCTGTGTGAATAAACCTACCTCTGACACTCCACTCGCTGTGTGAACAAACCTACCTCTGACACTCCACTCTCTGTGTGAACAAATGTACCCCTGACCCCTCACTCTCTGTGTGAACAAACCTACCTCTGACACACCACCCTCCGTGTGAACAAACGTACCCCTGACCCCTCAATCTCTGAGTGAACAAACGTAACCCTGACCCCTCACTCTCTGTGTGAACATACCTACCTCTGACACACCACTCTCTGTGTGAACAAACCTATCCCTGACACTCCACTCTCTGTGTGAACAAACCTACCTCTGACACTCCACTCTCACTGTGAACAAACCTACCCCTGAACCACCACTCTCTGTGTGAAAAAACCTACCACTGAACCACCACTCTCTGTGTGAACAAAACTACCCCTGAACCACCACTCTCTGTGTGAACAAACCTACCCCTGAACCACCACTCTCTGTGTGAACAAACCTACCACTTACACTCAATTCTCTGTGTGAACAAACCTACCCCTGACACTCCACTCGCTGTGTGAACAAACCTACCTCTGACACTCCACTCTCTGTGTGAACAAACCTACCTCTGACACTCCACTCTCTGTGTGAATAAACCTACCTCTGACACTCCAATCTCTGTGTGAACAAAACAACCTCTGACACTCCACTCTCTGTGTGAAGAAACCTACCTCTGACACTACACTCTCTGTGTGAACAAACCTACCTCTGACACTCCACTCGCTGTGAGAACAAACCTACCTCTGACACTCCACTCTCTGTGTGAACAAACCTACCTCTGACACTCTACTCACTGTGTGAACAAAACTACCTCTGACACTCCACTCTCTGTGTGAACAAACCTACCCCTGACACTCCACTCTCTGTGTGAAGAAACCTACCTCTGACACTCCACTCTCTGTGCGAACAAACCTACCTCTGACACTCCACTCTCTGTGTGAACAAACCTACACCTGAACCACCACTCTCTGTGTGAACAAACCTACCTCTGACACTCCAATCACTGTGTGAACAAACCTACCTCTGACACTCCAATCTCTGTGTGAACAAACCGACCTCTGACACTCCACTCACTGTGTGAACAAACCGACCTCTGACACTCCACTCTCTGTGTGAACAAACCTACCTCTGACACTCCACTCTCTGTGTGAACAAACCTACCTCTGACACTCCAATCACTGTGTGAACAAACCTACCCCTGACACTCCACTCGCTGTGTGAAGAAACCTACCTCTGACACTCCAATCTCTGTGTGAATAAACCTACCACTGACACTCCACTCTCTGTGTGAACAAACCAAACTCTGACACCCCACTCTCTGTGTGAATAAACCTACCTCTGACACTCCACTCGCTGTGTGAACAAACCTACTTCTGACACTCCACTCTCTGTGTGAACAAACCTACCCCTGACACTCCACTCTCTGTGTGAACAAACCTACCTCTGACACTCCACTCTCTGTGTGAACAAACCTACCACTGACACTCCGTTCTCTGTGTGAACAAACCTACCCCTGACACTCCACTCGCTGTGTGAAGAAACCAACCTCTGACACTCCAATCTCTGTGTGAACAAACCTACCCCTGACACTCCACTCACTGTGTGAACAAACCTACCTCTGACACTCCACTCGCTGTGAGAACAAACCTACCTCTGACACTCCACTCTCTGTGTGAACAAACCTACCTCTGACACTCCACTCTCTGTGTGAACAAACCTACCTCTGACACTCTACTCACTGTGTGAACAAAACTACCTCTGACGCTCCACTCTCTCTGTGAACAAACCTACCCCTGACACTCCACTCTCTGTGTGAACAAACCTACCTCTGACACTCCACTCTCTGTGTGAACAACCCTACCTCTGACACTCCACTCTCTGTGTGAACAAACGTACCCCTGACCCTTCACTCTCTGTGTGAACAAACCTACCTCTGACACATCACCCTCCGTGTGAACAAACGTACCCCTGACCCCTCAATCTCTGAGTGAACAAACGTACCCCTGACCCCTCACTCTCTGTGTGAACATACCTACCTCTGACACACCACTCTCTGTGTGAACAAACCTATCCCTGACACTCCACTCTCTGTGTGAACAAACCTACCTCTGACACTCCACTCTCTGTGTGAACAAACCTACCCCTGAAACACCACTCTCTGTGTGAACAAACCTACCACTGAACCACCACTCTCTGTGTGAACAAACCTACCCCTGAACCACCACTCTCTGTGTGAACAAACCTACCCCTGAACCACCACTCTCTGTGTGAACAAACCTACCACATACACTCAATTCTCTGTGTGAACAAACCTACCCCTGACACTCCACTCGCTGTGTGAACAAACCTACCTCTGACACACCACTCTCTGTGTGAACAAACCTACCTCTGACACTCCACTCTCTGTGTGAATAAACCTACCTCTGACACTCCAATCTCTGTGTGAACAAAACAACCTCTGACACTCCACTCTCTGTGAGAATAAACCAACCTCTGACACTCCAATCTCTGTGTGAACAAACCAACCTCTGACAGTCCACTCTCGGTGTGAATAAACCTACCTCTGACACTCCACTCGCTGAGTGAACAAACCTACCTCTGACACTCCACTCTCTGTGCGAACAAACCTACCTCTGACACTCCACTCTCTGTGTGAACAAACCTACCACTGACACTCCGTTCTCTGTGTGAACAAACCTACCCCTGACACTCCACTCGCTGTGTGAAGAAACCTACCTCTGACACTCCACTCTCTGTGTGAACAAACCTACCTCTGACACTCCAATCTCTGTGTGAACAAACCAACCTCTGACACTCCACTCTCTGTGTGAATAAACCTACCTCTGACACTCCACTCTCTGTGTGAACAAACCTACCCCTGACACTCCACTCTCTGTGTGAACAAAACTACCTCTGACTCTACACTCTCTGTGTGAATAAACCTACCTCTGACACTCCACTCGCTGTGTGAACAAACCTACCTCTGACACTCCACTCTCTGTGTGAACAAATGTACCCCTGACCCCTCACTCTCTGTGTGAACAAACCTACCTCTGACACACCACCCTCCGTGTGAACAAACGTACCCCTGACCCCTCAATCTCTGAGTGAACAAACGTAACCCTGACCCCTCACTCTCTGTGTGAACATACCTACCTCTGACACACCACTCTCTGTGTGAACAAACCTATCCCTGACACTCCACTCTCTGTGTGAACAAACCTACCTCTGACACTCCACTCTCACTGTGAACAAACCTACCCCTGAACCACCACTCTCTGTGTGAACAAACCTACCACTGAACCACCACTCTCTGTGTGAACAAAACTACCCCTGAACCACCACTCTCTGTGTGAACAAACCTACCCCTGAACCACCACTCTCTGTGTGAACAAACCTACCACTTACACTCAATTCTCTGTGTGAACAAACCTACCCCTGACACTCCACTCGCTGTGTGAACAAACCTACCTCTGACACTCCACTCTCTGTGTGAACAAACCTACCTCTGACACTCCACTCTCTGTGTGAATAAACCTACCTCTGACACTCCAATCTCTGTGTGAACAAAACAACCTCTGACACTCCACTCTCTGTGAGAATAAACCAACCTCTGACACTCCAATCTCTGTGTGAACAAACCTACCCCTGACACTCCACTCTCTGTGTGAACAAACCTACCTCTGACACTCCACTCGCTGTGAGAACAAACCTACCTCTGACACTCCACTCTCTGTGTGAACAAACCTACCTCTGACACTCCACTCTCCGTGGGAACAAACCTACCTCTGACACTCTACTCACTGTGTGAACAAAACTACCTCTGACGCTCCACTCTCTGTGTGAACAAACCTACCCCTGACACTCCACTCTCTGTGTGAACAAACCTACCTCTGACACTCCACTCTCTGTGTGAACAACCCTACCTCTGACACTCCACTCTCTGTGTGAACAAACGTACCCCTGACCCCTCACTCTCTGTGTGAACAAACCTACCTCTGACACACCACCTTCCGTGTGAACAAACGTACCCCTGACCCCTCAATCTCTGAGTGAACAAACGTACCCCTGACCCCTCACTCTCTGTGTGAACAAACCTACCCCTGACACTCCATTCTCTGTGTGAACAAACCTACCTCTGACACTCCACTCTCTGTGTGAACAAACGTACTCCTGACTCTCTACTCTATGTGGGAACAAACCTACCCCTGACACTCCATTCTCTGTGTGAACAAATCTACCTCTGACACTCGACTCTCAGTGTGAACAAACATACCCCTGACACTCCACTCTCTGTGTGAACAAACCTACCCCTGACTCTCTACTCTATGTGGGAACAAACCTACCCCTGACACTCCACTCTCTGTGTGAACAAACCTACCCCTGACAGTCCACTCTCTGTGTGAACAAACCTATCCTGACACTCCACTCTCTGTGTGAACAAACCTACCCCTGACACTCCACTCTCTGTGTGAACAAACCTACCTCTGACACACCACCCTCCGTGTGAACAAACGTACCCCTGACCCCTCAATCTCTGAGTGAACAAACGTACCCCTGACCCCTCACTCTCTGTGTGAACATACCTACCTCTGACACACCACACTTTGTGTGAACAAACCTATCCCTGACACTCCACTCTCTGTGTGAACAAACCTACCTCTGACACTACACTCTCTGTGTGAACAAACCTACCCCTGAACCACCACTCTCTGTGTGAACAAACCTACCCCTGAACCACCACTCTCTGTGTGAACAAACCTACCCCTGAACCACCACTCTCTGTGTGAACAAACCTACCACTTACACTCAATTCTCTGTGTGAACAAAGCTACCCCTGACACTCCACTCGCTGTGTGAACAAACCTACCTCTGGCACTCCACTCTCTGTGTGAACAAACCTACCTCTGACACTCCACTCTCTGTGTGAATAAACCTACCTCTGACAGTCCACTCTCTGTGTGAACAAAACCTACCACTGAACCACCACTCTCTGTGTGAACAAACCTACCCCTGACACTCCACTCTCTGTGTGAAGAAACCTACCTCTGACACACCACCCTCCGTGTGAACAAACGTACCCATGACCCCTCAATCTCTGAGTGAACAAACGTACCCCTGACCCCTCACTCTCTGTGTGAACATACCTACCTCTGACACACCACTCTCTGTGTGAACAAACCTACCTCTGACACTCCACTCTCTGTGTGAACAAACCTACCTCTGACACTCCACTCTCTGTGTGAACAAACCTACCACTGACACTCCGTTCTCTGTGTGAACAAACCTACCCCTGACACTCCACTCGCTGTGTGAAGAAACCAACCTCTGACACTCCACTCTCTGTGTGAACAAACCTACCTCTGACACTCCACTCGCTGTGAGAACAAACCTACCTCTGACACTCCACTCTCTGTGTGAACAAACCTACCTCTGACACTCCACTCTCTGTGTGAACAAACCTACCTCTGACACTCTACTCACTGTGTGAACAAAACTACCTCTGACGCTCCACTCTCTCTGTGAACAAACCTACTCCTGACACTCCACTCTCTGTGTGAACAAACCTACCTCTGACACTCCACTCTCTGTGTGAACAACCCTACCTCTGACACTCCACTCTCTGTGTGAACAAACGTACCCCTGACCCCTCACTCTCTGTGTGAACAAACCTACCTCTGACACACCACCCTCCGTGTGAACAAACGTACCCCTGACCCCTCAATCTCTGAGTGAACAAACGTACCCCTGACCCCTCACTCTCTGTGTGAACATACCTACCTCTGACACACCACTCTCTGTGTGAACAAACCTATCCCTGACACTCCACTCTCTGTGTGAACAAACCTACCTCTGACACTCCACTCTCTGTGTGAACAAACCTACCCCTGAAACACCACTCTCTGTGTGAACAAACCTACCACCGAACCACCACTCTCTGTGTGAACAAACCTACCCCTGAACCACCACTCTCTGTGTGAACAAACCTACCCCTGAACCACCACTCTCTGTGTGAACAAACCTACCACTTACACTCAATTCTCTGTGTGAACAAACCTACCCCTGACACTCCACTCGCTGTGTGAACAAACCTACCTCTGACACACCACTCTCTGTGTGAACAAACCTACCTCTGACACTCCACTCTCTGTGTGAATAAACCTACCTCTGACACTCCAATCTCTGTGTGAACAAAACAACCTCTGACACTCCACTCTCTGTGAGAATAAACCAACCTCTGACACTCCAATCTCTGTGTGAACAAACCAACCTCTGACAGTCCACTCTCGGTGTGAATAAACCTACCTCTGACACTCCACTCGCTGAGTGAACAAACCTACCTCTGACACTCCACTCTCTGTGCGAACAAACCTACCTCTGACACTCCACTCTCTGTGTGAACAAACCTACCACTGACACTCCGTTCTCTGTGTGAACAAACCTACCCCTGACACTCCACTCGCTGTGTGAAGAAACCTACCTCTGACACTCCACTCTCTGTGTGAACAAACCTACCTCTGACACTCCAATCTCTGTGTGAACAAACCAACCTCTGACACTCCACTCTCTGTGTGAATAAACCTACCTCTGACACTCCACTCTCTGTGTGAACAAACCTACCCCTGACACTCCACTCTCTGTGTGAACAAAACTACCTCTGACTCTACACTCTCTGTGTGAATAAACCTACCTCTGACACTCCACTCGCTGTGTGAACAAACCTACCTCTGACACTCCACTCTCTGTGTGAACAAATGTACCCCTGACCCCTCACTCTCTGTGTGAACAAACCTACCTCTGACACACCACCCTCCGTGTGAACAAACATACCCTTGACCCCTCAATCTCTGAGTGAACAAACGTACCCCTGACCCCTCACTCTCTGTGTGAACATACCTACCTCTGACACACCACTCTCTGTGTGAACAAACCTATCCCTGACACTCCACTCTCTGTGTGAACAAACCTACCTCTGACACTCCACTCTCACTGTGAACAAACCTACCCCTGAACCACCACTCTCTGTGTGAACAAACCTACCACTGAACCACCACTCTCTGTGTGAACAAAACTACCCCTGAACCACCACTCTCTGTGTGAACAAACCTACCCCTGAACCACCACTCTCTGTGTGAACAAACCTACCACTTACACTCAATTCTCTGTGTGAACAAACCTACCCCTGACACTCCACTCGCTGTGTGAACAAACCTACCTCTGACACTCCACTCTCTGTGTGAACAAACCTACCTCTGACACTCCACTCTCTGTGTGAATAAACCTACCTCTGACACTCCAATCTCTGTGTGAACAAAACAACCTCTGACACTCCACTCTCTGTGAGAATAAACCAACCTCTGACACTCCAATCTCTGTGTGAACAAACCTACCCCTGACACTCCACTCTCTGTGTGAACAAACCTACCTCTGACACTCCACTCGCTGTGAGAACAAACCTACCTCTGACACTCCACTCTCTGTGTGAACAAACCTACCTCTGACACTCCACTCTCCGTGGGAACAAACCTACCTCTGACACTCTACTCACTGTGTGAACAAAACTACCTCTGACGCTCCACTCTCTGTGTGAACAAACCTACCCCTGACACTCCACTCTCTGTGTGAACAAACCTACCTCTGACACTCCACTCTCTGTGTGAACAACCCTACCTCTGACACTCCACTCTCTGTGTGAACAAACGTACCCCTGACCCCTCACTCTCTGTGTGAACAAACCTACCTCTGACACACCACCTTCCGTGTGAACAAACGTACCCCTGACCCCTCACTCTCTGTGTGAACAAACCTACCCCTGACAGACCACTCTCTGTGTGATCAAAACCTACCACTGAACCACCACTCTCTGTGTGAACAAACCTACCTCTGACACTCCACTCTCTGTGTGAAGAAACCTACCTCTGACACTCCACTGTCTGTGTGAACAAACCTACCCCTGACACTCCATTCTCTGTGTGAACAAACCTACCTCTGACACTCCACTCTCTGTGTGAACAAACGTACTCCTGACTCTCTACTCTATGTGGGAACAAACCTACCCCTGACACTCCATTCTCTGTGTGAACAAACCTACCTCTGACACTCGACTCTCAGTGTGAACAAACATACCCCTGACACTCCACTCTCTGTGTGAACAAACCTACCCCTGACTCTCTACTCTATGTGGGAACAAACCTACCCCTGACACTCCACTCTCTGTGTGAACAAACCTACCCCTGACAGTCCACTCTCTGTGTGAACAAACCTATCCTGACACTCCACTCTCTGTGTGAACAAACCTACCCCTGACACTCCACTCTCTGTGTGAACAAACCTACCTCTGACACACCACCCTCCGTGTGAACAAAAGTACCCCTGACCCCTCAATCTCTGAGTGAACAAACGTACCCCTGACCCCTCACTCTCTGTGTGAACATACCTACCTCTGACACACCACACTTTGTGTGAACAAACCTATCCCTGACACTCCACTCTCTGTGTGAACAAACCTACCTCTGACACTACACTCTCTGTGTGAACAAACCTACCCCTGAACCACCACTCTCTGTGTGAACAAACCTACCCCTGAACCACCACTCTCTGTGTGAACAAACCTACCCCTGAACCACCACTCTCTGTGTGAACAAACCTACCACTTACACTCAATTCTCTGTGTGAACAAACCTACCCCTGACACTCCACTCGCTGTGTGAACAAACCTACCTCTGACACTCCACTCTCTGTGTGAACAAACCTACCTCTGACACTCCACTCACTGTGTGAACAAACGTACCCCTGACACTCCACTCGCTGTGTGAACAAACCTACCTCTGACACTCCACTCTCTGTGTGAACAAACCTACCTCTGACACTCCACTCTCTGTGTGAAGAAACCTACCTCTGACACTCCACTGTCTGTGTGAACAAACCCACCCCTGACACTCCATTCTCTGTGTGAACAAACCTACCTCTGACACTCCACTCTCTGTGTGAACAAACGTACTCCTGACTCTCTACTCTATGTGGGAACAAACCTACCCCTGACACTCCATTCTCTGTGTGAACAAACCTACCTCTGACACTCCACTCTCAGTGTGAACAAACATACCCCTGACACTCCACTCTCTGTGTGAACAAACCTACCCCTGACTCTCTACTCTATGTGGGAACAAACCTACCCCTGACACTCCACTCTCTGTGTGAACAAACCTACCCCTGACAGTCCACTCTCTGTGTGAACAAACCTATCCTGACTCTCCACTCTCTGTGTGAACAAACCTACCCCTGACACTCCACACTCTGTGTGAACAAACCTACCTCTGACACACCACCCTCCGTGTGAACAAACGTACCCATGACCCCTCAATCTCTGAGTGAACAAACGTACCCCTGACCCCTCACTCTCTGTGTGAACATACCTACCTCTGACACACCACTCTCTGTGTGAACAAACCTATCCCTGACACTCCACTCTCTGTGTGAACAAACCTACCTCTGACACTACACTCTCTGTGTGAACAAACCTACCCCTGAACCACCACTCTCTGTGTGAACAAACCTACCCCTGAACCACCACTCTCTGTGTGAACAAACTTACCCCTGAACCACCACTCTCTGTGTGAACAAACCTACCCCTGAACCACCACTCTCTGTGTGAACAAACCTACCACTTACACTCAATTCTCTGTGTGAACAAACCTACCCCTGACACTCCACTCGCTGTGTGAACAAACCTACCTCTTACACTCCACTCTCTGTGTGAACAAACCTACCTCTGACACTCCACTCTCAGTGTGAATAAACCTACCTCTGACACTCCAATCTCTGTGTGAACAAACCAACCTCTGACACTCCACTCCTGTGTGAATAAACCTACCTCTGACACTCCAATCTCTGTGTGAACAAACCAACCTCTGACAGTCCACTCTCTGTGTGAATAAACCTACCTCTGACACTCCACTCGCTGTGTGAACAAACCTACCTCTGACACTCCACTCTCTGTGCGAGCAAACCTACCTCTGACACTCCACTCTCTGTGTGAACAAACCTACCACTGACACTCCGTTCTCTGTGTGAACAAACCTACCCCTGACACTCCACTCGCTGTGTGAAGAAACCTACCCCTGACACTCCACTCTCTGTGTGAATAAACCTACCCCTGACACTCCACTCGCTGTGTGAAGAAACCTACCTCTGAAACTCCAATCTCTGTGTGAACAAACCAACCTCTGACACTCCACTCTCTGTGTGAAGAAACCTACCTCTGACACTCCACTCTCTGTGTGAATAAACCTACCTCTGACACTCCACTGTCTGTGTGAACAAACCCACCCCTGACACTCCATTCTCTGTGTGAACAAACCTACCTCTGACACTCCACTCTCTGTGTGAACAAACGTACTCCTGACTCTCTACTCTATGTGGGAACAAACCTACCCCTGACACTCCATTCTCTGTGTGAACAAACCTACCTCTGACACTCCACTCTCAGTGTGAACAAACATACCCCTGACACTCCACTCTCTGTGTGAACAAACCTACCCCTGACTCTCTACTCTATGTGGGAACAAACCTACCCCTGACACTCCACTCTCTGTGTGAACAAACCTACCCCTGACAGTCCACTCTCTGTGTGAACAAACCTATCCTGACTCTCCACTCTCTGTGTGAACAAACCTACCCCTGACACTCCACTCTCTGTGTGAACAAACCTACCTCTGACACACCACCCTCCGTGTGAACAAACGTACCCATGACCCCTCAATCTCTGAGTGAACAAACGTACCCCTGACCCCTCACTCTCTGTGTGAACATACCTACCTCTGACACACCACTCTCTGTGTGAACAAACCTATCCCTGACACTCCACTCTCTGTGTGAACAAACCTACCTCTGACACTACACTCTCTGTGTGAACAAACCTACCCCTGAACCACCACTCTCTGTGTGAACAAACCTACCCCTGAACCACCACTCTCTGTGTGAACAAACTTACCCCTGAACCACCACTCTCTGTGTGAACAAACCTACCCCTGAACCACCACTCTCTGTGTGAACAAACCTACCACTTACACTCAATTCTCTGTGTGAACAAACCTACCCCTGACACTCCACTCGCTGTGTGAACAAACCTACCTCTTACACTCCACTCTCTGTGTGAACAAACCTACCTCTGACACTCCACTCTCAGTGTGAATAAACCTACCTCTGACACTCCAATCTCTGTGTGAACAAACCAACCTCTGACACTCCACTCCTGTGTGAATAAACCTACCTCTGACACTCCAATCTCTGTGTGAACAAACCAACCTCTGACAGTCCACTCTCTGTGTGAATAAACCTACCTCTGACACTCCACTCGCTGTGTGAACAAACCTACCTCTGACACTCCACTCTCTGTGCGAGCAAACCTACCTCTGACACTCCACTCTCTGTGTGAACAAACCTACCACTGACACTCCGTTCTCTGTGTGAACAAACCTACCCCTGACACTCCACTCGCTGTGTGAAGAAACCTACCCCTGACACTCCACTCTCTGTGTGAATAAACCTACCCCTGACACTCCACTCGCTGTGTGAAGAAACCTACCTCTGAAACTCCAATCTCTGTGTGAACAAACCAACCTCTGACACTCCACTCTCTGTGTGAAGAAACCTACCTCTGACACTCCACTCTCTGTGTGAACAAACCTACCTCTGACACTCCACTCGCTGTGAGAACAAACCTACCTCTGACACTCCACTCTCTGTGTGAACAAACCTAACTCTGACACTCTACTCACTGTGTGAACAAAACTACCTCTGACACTCCACTCTCTGTGTGAACAAACCTACCCCTGACACTCCACTCTCTGTGTGAAGAAACCTACCTCTGACACTCCACTCTCTGTGCGAACAAACCTACCTCTGACACTCCACTCTCTGTGTGAACAAACCTACACCTGAACCACCACTCTCTGTGTGAACAAACCTACCTCTGACACTCCAATCACTGTGTGAACAAACCTACCTCTGACACTCCAATCTCTGTGTGAACAAACCGACCTCTGACACTCCACTCTCTGTGTGAACAAACCGACCTCTGACACTCCACTCTCTGTGTGAAGAAACCTACCTCTGACACTCCAATCTCTGTGTGAATAAACCTACCACTGACACTCCACTCTCTGTGTGAACAAACCAAACTCTGACACTCCACTCTCTGTGTGAATAAACCTACCTCTGACACTCCACTCGCTGTGTGAACAAACCTACCTCTGACACTCCACTCTCTGTGTGAACAAACCTACCCCTGACACTCCACTCTCTGTGTGAACAAACCTACCTCTGACACTCCACTCTCTGTGTGAACAAACCTACCACTGACACTCCGTTCTCTGTGTGAACAAACCTACCCCTGACACTCCAGTCGCTGTGTGAAGAAACCAACCTCTGACACTCCAATCTCTGTGTGAACAAACCTACCCCTGACACTCCACTCTCTGTGTGAACAAACCTACCTCTGACACTCCACTCGCTGTGAGAACAAACCTACCTCTGACACTCCACTCTCTGTGTGAACAAACCTACCTCTGACACTCCACTCTCTGTGTGAACAAACCTACCTCTGACACTCTACTCACTGTGTGAACAAAACTACCTCTGACGCTCCACTCTCTCTGTGAACAAACCTACCCCTGACACTCCACTCTCTGTGTGAACAAACCTACCTCTGACACTCCACTCTCTGTGTGAACAACCCTACCTCTGACACTCCACTCTCTGTGTGAACAAACGTACCCCTGACCCCTCACTCTCTGTGTGAACAAACCTACCTCTGACACACCACCCTCCGTGTGAACAAACGTACCCCTGACCCCTCAATCTCTGAGTGAACAAACGTACCCCTGACCCCTCACTCTCTGTGTGAACATACCTACCTCTGACACACCACTCTCTGTGTGAACAAACCTATCCCTGACACTCCACTCTCTGTGTGAACAAACCTACCCCTGAAACACCACTCTCTGTGTGAACAAACCTACCACTGAACCACCACTCTCTGTGTGAACAAACCTACCCCTGAACCACCACTCTCTGTGTGAACAAACCTACCCCTGAACCACCACTCTCTGTGTGAACAAACCTACCACTTACACTCAATTCTCTGTGTGAACAAACCTACCCCTGACACTCCACTCGCTGTGTGAATAAACCTACCTCTGACACACCACTCTCTGTGTGAACAAACCTACCTCTGACACTCCACTCTCTGTGTGAATAAACCTACCTCTGACACTCCAATCTCTGTGTGAACAAAACAACCTCTGACACTCCACTCTCTGTGAGAATAAACCAACCTCTGACACTCCAATCTCTGTGTGAACAAACCAACCTCTGACAGTCCACTCTCGGTGTGAATAAACCTACCTCTGACACTCCACTCGCTGAGTGAACAAACCTACCTCTGACACTCCACTCTCTGTGCGAACAAACCTACCTCTGACACTCCACTCTCTGTGTGAACAAACCTACCACTGACACTCCGTTCTGTGTGTGAACAAACCTACCCCTGACACTCCAGTCGCTGTGTGAAGAAACCTACCTCTGACACTCCACTCTCTGTGTGAACAAACCTACCTCTGACACTCCAATCTCTGTGTGAACAAACCAACCTCTGACACTCCACTCTCTGTGTGAATAAACCTACCTCTGACACTCCACTCTCTGTGTGAACAAACCTACCCCTGACACTCCACTCTCTGTGTGAACAAAACTACCTCTGACTCTACACTCTCTGTGTGAATAAACCTACCTCTGACACTCCACTCGCTGTGTGAACAAACCTACCTCTGACACTCCACTCTCTGTGTGAACAAATGTACCCCTGACCCCTCACTCTCTGTGTGAACAAACCTACCTCTGACACACCACCCTCCGTGTGAACAAACGTACCCCTGACCCCTCAATCTCTGAGTGAACAAACGTACCCCTGACCCCTCACTCTCTGTGTGAACATACCTACCTCTGACACACCACTCTCTGTGTGAACAAACCTATCCCTGACACTCCACTCTCTGTGTGAACAAACCTACCTCTGACACTCCACTCTCACTGTGAACAAACCTACCCCTGAACCACCACTCTCTGTGTGAACAAACCTACCACTGAACCACCACTCTCTGTGTGAACAAAACTACCCCTGAACCACCACTCTCTGTGTGAACAAACCTACCCCTGAACCACCACTCTCTGTGTGAACAAACCTACCACTTACACTCAATTCTCTGTGTGAACAAACCTACCCCTGACACTCCACTCGCTGTGTGAACAAACCTACCTCTGACACTCCACTCTCTGTGTGAACAAACCTACCTCTGACACTCCACTCTCTGTGTGAATAAACCTACCTCTGACACTCCAATCTCTGTGTGAACAAAACAACCTCTGACACTCCACTCTCTGTGAGAATAAACCAACCTCTGACACTCCAATCTCTGTGTGAACAAACCAACCTCTGACAGTCCAGTCTCGGTGTGAATAAACCTACCTCTGACACTCCACTCGCTGTGTGAACAAACCTACCTCTGACACTCCACTCTCTGTGCGAACAAACCTACCTCTGACACTCCACTCTCTGTGTGAACAAACCTACCACTGACACTCCGTTCTCTGTGTGAACAAACCTACCCCTGACACTCCACTCGCTGTGTGAAGAAACCTACCTCTGACACTCCACTCTCTGTGTGAACAAACCTACCTCTGACACTCCAATCTCTGTGTGAACAAACCAACCTCTGACACTCCACTCTCTGTGTGAATAAACCTACCTCTGACACTCCACTCTCTGTGTGAACAAACCTACCCCTGACATTCCACTCTCTGTGTGAACAAAACTACCTCTGACTCTACACTCTCTGTGTGAATAAACCTACCTCTGACACTCCACTCGCTGTGTGAACAAACCTACCCCTGACACTCCACTCTCTGTGTGAACAAACCGACCTCTGACACTCCACTCTCTGTGTGAACAAACCGAACTCTGACACTCCACTCTCTGTGTGAACAAACCTACCTCTGACACTCCACTCTCTGTGTGAACAAACCTACCTCTGACACTCCAATCACTGTGTGAACAAACCTACCCCTGACACTCCACTCGCTGTGTGAACAAACCTACCTCTGACACTCCAATCTCTGTGTGAATAAACCTACCCCTGACACTCCACTCTCTGTGTGAACAAACCAACCTCTGACACTCCACTCTCTGTGTGAATAAACCTACCTCTGACACTCCACTCGCTGTGTGAACAAACCTACCTCTGACACTCCACTCTCTGTGTGAACAAACCTACCCCTGACACCCCACTCTCTGTGTGAACAAACCTACCTCTGACACTCCACTCTCTGTGTGAACAAACCTACCACTGACACTCCGTTCTCTGTGTGAACAAACCTACCCCTGACACTCCACTCGCTGTGTGAAGAAACCAACCTCTGACACTCCAATCTCTGTGTGAACAAACCTACCCCTGACACTCCACTCTCTGTGTGAACAAACCTACCTCTGACACTCCACTCGCTGTGAGAACAAACCTATCTCTGACACTCCACTCTCTGTGTGAACAAACCTACCTCTGACACTCCACTCTCTGTGTGAACAAACCTACCTCTGACACTCTACTCACTGTGTGAACAAAACTACCTCTGACGCTCCACTCTCTGTGTGAACAAACCTACCCCTGACACTCCACTCTCTGTGTGAACAAACCTACCCCTGACACTCCACTCTCTGTGTGAACAAACCTACCCCTGACACTCCACTCTCTGTGTGAACAAAACTACCTCTGACTCTACACTCTCTGTGTGAATAAACCTACCTCTGACACTCCACTCGCTGTGTGAACAAACCTACCTCTGACACTCCACTCTCTGTGTGAACAAACGTACCCCTGACCCCTCACTCTCTGTGTGAACAAACCTACCTCTGACACACCACCCTCCGTGTGAACAAAAGTACCCCTGACCCCTCAATCTCTGAGTGAACAAACGTACCCCTGACCCCTCACTCTCTGTGTGAACATACCTACCTCTGACACTCCACTCTCTGTGAGAATAAACCAACCTCTGACACTCCAATCTCTGTGTGAACAAACCAACCTCTGACAGTCCAGTCTCGGTGTGAATAAACCTACCTCTGACACTCCACTCGCTGTGTGAACAAACCTACCTCTGACACTCCACTCTCTGTGCGAACAAACCTACCTCTGACACTCCACTCTCTGTGTGAACAAACCTACCACTGACACTCCGTTCTCTGTGTGAACAAACGTACCCCTGACACTCCACTCGCTGTGTGAAGAAACCTACCTCTGACACTCCACTCTCTGTGTGAACAAACCTACCTCTGACACTCCAATCTCTGTGTGAACAAACCAACCTCTGACACTCCACTCTCTGTGTGAATAAACCTACCTCTGACACTCCACTCTCTGTGTGAACAAACCTACCCCTGACACTCCACTCTCTGTGTGAACAAAACTACCTCTGACTCTACACTCTCTGTGTGAATAAACCTACCTCTGACACTCCACTCGCTGTGTGAACAAACCTACCCCTGACACTCCACTCTCTGTGTGAACAAACCGACCTCTGACACTCCACTCTCTGTGTGAACAAACCGAACTCTGACACTCCACTCTCTGTGTGAACAAACCTACCTCTGACACTCCACTCTCTGTGTGAACAAACCTACCTCTGACACTCCAATCACTGTGTGAACAAACCTACCCCTGACACTCCACTCGCTGTGTGAACAAACCTACCTCTGACACTCCAATCTCTGTGTGAATAAACCTACCCCTGACACTCCACTCTCTGTGTGAACAAACCAACCTCTGACACTCCACTCTCTGTGTGAATAAACCTACCTCTGACACTCCACTCGCTGTGTGAACAAACCTACCTCTGACACTCCACTCTCTGTGTGAACAAACCTACCCCTGACACTCCACTCTCTGTGTGAACAAACCTACCTCTGACACTCCACTCTCTGTGTGAACAAACCTACCACTGACACTCCGTTCTCTGTGTGAACAAACCTACCCCTGACACTCCACTCGCTGTGTGAAGAAACCAACCTCTGACACTCCAATCTCTGTGTGAACAAACCTACCCCTGACACTCCACTCTCTGTGTGAACAAACCTACCTCTGACACTCCACTCGCTGTGAGAACAAACCTATCTCTGACACTCCACTCTCTGTGTGAACAAACCTACCTCTGACACTCCACTCTCTGTGTGAACAAACCTACCTCTGACACTCTACTCACTGTGTGAACAAAACTACCTCTGACGCTCCACTCTCTGTGTGAACAAACCTACCCCTGACACTCCACTCTCTGTGTGAACAAACCTACCCCTGACACTCCACTCTCTGTGTGAACAAACCTACCCCTGACACTCCACTCTCTGTGTGAACAAAACTACCTCTGACTCTACACTCTCTGTGTGAATAAACCTACCTCTGACACTCCACTCGCTGTGTGAACAAACCTACCTCTGACACTCCACTCTCTGTGTGAACAAACGTACCCCTGACCCCTCACTCTCTGTGTGAACAAACCTACCTCTGACACACCACCCTCCGTGTGAACAAAAGTACCCCTGACCCCTCAATCTCTGAGTGAACAAACGTACCCCTGACCCCTCACTCTCTGTGTGTACATACCTACCTCTGACACACCACTCTCTGTGTGAACAAACCTATCCCTGACACTCCACTCTCTGTGTGAACAAACCTACCTCTGACACTCCACTCTCTGTGTGAACAAACCTGCCCCTGAACCACCACTCTCTGTGTGAACAAACATACCACTGAACCACCACTCTCTGTGTGAACAAACCTACCCCTGATCCACCACTCTCTGTGTGAACAAACCTACCCCTGAACGACCACTCTCTGTGTGAACAAACCTACCTCTGACACTCCACTCTCTGTGTGAATAAACCTACCTCTGACACTCCAATCTTTGTGTGAACAAAACAACCTCTGACACTCCACTCTCTGTGAGAATAAACCAACCTCTGACACTCCAATCTCTGTGTGAACAAACCAACCTCTGACAGTCCACTCTCGGTGTGAATAAACCTACCTCTGACACTCCACTCGCTGTGTGAACAAACCTACCTCTGACACTCCACTCTATGTGCGAACAAACCTACCTCTGACACTCCACTCTCTGTGTGAACAAACCTACCACTGACACTCCGTTCTCTGTGTGAACAAACCTACCCCTGACACTCCACTCGCTGTGTGAAGAAACCTACCTCTGACACTCCACTCTCTGTGTGAACAAACCTACCTCTGACACTCCAATCTCTGTGTGAACAAACCAACCTCTGACACTCCACTCTCTGTGTGAATAAACCTACCTCTGACACTCCACTCTCTGTGTGAACAAACCTACCCCTGACACTCCACTCTCTGTGTGAACAAAACTACCTCTGACTCTACACTCTCTGTGTGAATAAACCTACCTCTGACACTCCACTCGCTGTGTGAACAAACCTACCTCTGACACTCCAATCTCTGTGTGAACAAACCGACCTCTGACACTCCACTCTCTGTGTGAACAAACCGACCTCTGACACTCCACTCTCTGTGTGAACAAACCTACCTCTGACACTCCACTCTCTGTGTGAACAAACCTACCTCTGACACTCCAATCACTGTGTGAACAAACCTACCCCTGACACTCCACTCGCTGTGTGAACAAACCTACCTCTGACACTCCAATCTCTGTGTGAATAAACCTACCCCTGACACTCCACTCTCTGTGTGAACAAACCAACCTCTGACACTCCACTCTCTGTGTGAACAAACCTACCACTGACACTCCGTTCTCTGTGTGAACAAAACTACCTCTGACTCTACACTCTCTGTGTGAATAAACCTACCTCTGACACTCCACTCGCTGTGTGAACAAACCTACCTCTGACACTCCACTCTCTGTGTGAACAAACGTACCCCTGACCCCTCACTCTCTGTGTGAACAAACCTACCTCTGACACACCACCCTCCGTGTGAACAAACGTACCCCTGACCCCTCAATCTCTGAGTGAACAAACGTACCCCTGACCCCTCACTCTCTGTGTGAACATACCTACCTCTGACACACCACTCTCTGTGTGAACAAACCTATCCCTGACACTCCACTCTCTGTGTGAACAAACCTACCTCTGACACTCCACTCTCTGTGTGAACAAACCTACCCCTGAACCACCACTCTCTCTGTGAACAAACCTACCACTGAACCACCACTCTCTGTGTGAACAAACCTACCCCTGAACCACCACTCTCTGTGTGAACAAACCTACCCCTGAACCACCACTCTCTGTGTGAACAAACCTACCACTTACACTCAATTCTCTGTGTGAACAAACCTACCCCTGACACTCCACTCGCTGTGTGAACAAACCTACCTCTGACACTCCACTCTCTGTGTGAACAAACCTACCTCTGACACTCCACTCTCTGTGTGAATAAACCTACCTCTGACACTCCAATCTCTGTGTGAACAAAACAACCTCTGACACTCCACTCTCTGTGAGAATAAACCAACCTCTGACACTCCAATCTCTGTGTGAACAAACCAACCTCTGACAGTCCACTCTCGGTGTGAATAAACCTACCTCTGACACTCCACTCGCTGTGTGAACAAACCTACCTCTGACACTCCACTCTCTGTGCGAACAAACCTACCTCTGACACTCCACTCTCTGTGTGAACAAACCTACCACTGACACTCCGTTCTCTGTGTGAACAAACCTACCCCTGACACTCCACTCGCTGTGTGAAGAAACCTACCTCTGACACTCCACTCTCTGTGTGAACAAACCTACCCCTGACACTCCACTCGCTGTGTGAAGAAACCTACCTCTGACACTCCGTTCTCTGTGTGAACAAACCTACCCCTGACACTCCACTCGCTGTGAGAACAAACCTACCTCTGACACTCCACTCTCTGTGTGAACAAACCTACCTCTGACACTCCACTCTGTGTGTGAACAAACCTACCTCTGACACTCTACTCACTGTGTGAACAAAACTACCTCTGACGCTCCACTCTCTGTGTGAACAAACCTACCCCTGACACTCCACTCTCTGTGTGAACAAACCTACCCCTGACACTCCACTCTCTGTGTGAACAAACCTACCCCTGACACTCCACTCTCTGTGTGAACAAAACTACCTCTGACTCTACACTCTCTGTGTGAATAAACCTACCTCTGACACTCCACTCGCTGTGTGAACAAACCTACCTCTGACACTCCACTCTCTGTGTGAACAAACGTACCCCTGACCCCTCACTCTCTGTGTGAACAAACCTACCTCGGACACACCACCCTCCGTGTGAACAAAAGTACCCCTGACCCCTCAATCTCTGAGTGAACAAACGTACCCCTGACCCCTCACTCTCTGTGTGAACATACCTACCTCTGACACACCACTCTCTGTGTGAACAAACCTATCCCTGACACTCCACTCTCTGTGTGAACAAACGTACCTCTGACACTCCACTCTCTGTGTGAACAAACCTACCCCTGAACCAACACTCTCTGTGTGAACAAACCTACCACTGAACCACCACTCTCTGTGTGAACAAACCTACCCCTGAACCACCACTCTCTGTGTGAACAAACCTACCCCTGAACCACCACTCTCTGTGTGAACAAACCTACCACTTACACTCAATTCTCTGTGTGAACAAACCTACCCCTGACACTCCACTCGCTGTGTGAACAAACCTACCTCTGACACTCCACTCTCTGTGTGAAGAAACCTACCTCTGACACTCCACTCTCTGTGTGAATAAACCTACCTCTGACACTCCAATCTCTGTGTGAACAAAACAACCTCTGACACTCCACTCTCTGTGAGAATAAACAAACCTCTGACACTCCAATCTCTGTGTGAACAAACCAACCTCTGACAGTCCACTCTCGGTGTGAATAAACCTACCTCTGACACTCCACTCGCTGTATGAACAAACCTACCTCTGACACTCCACTCTCTGTGTGAATAAACCTACCTCTGACACTCCACTCTCTGTGTGAACAAACCTACCTCTGACACTCCAATCTCTGTGTGAACAAACCGACCTCTGACACTCCACTCTCTGTGTGAACAAACCGACCTCTGATACTCCACTCTCTGTGTGAACAAACCTACCTCTGTCACTCCACTCTCTGTGTGAACAAACCTACCTCTGACACTCCAATCACTGTGTGAACAAACCTACCCCTGACACTCCACTCGCTGTGTGAACAAACCTACCTCTGACACTCCAATCTCTGTGTGAATAAACCTACCCCTGACACTCCACTCTCTGTGTGAACAAACCAACCTCTGACACTCCACTCTCTGTGTGAATAAACCTACCTCTGACACTCCACTCGCTGTGTGAACAAACCTACCTCTGACACTCCACTCTCTGTGTGAACAAACGTACCACTGACACTCCGTTCTCTGTGTGAACAAACCTACCCCTGACACTCCACTCGCTGTGTGAAGAAACCAACCTCTGACACTCCAATCTCTGTGTGAACAAACCTACCCCTGACACTCCACTCTCTGTGTGAACAAACCTACCTCTGACACTACACTCGCTGTGAGAACAAACCTACCTCTGACACTCCACTCTCTGTGTGAACAAACCTACCTCTGACACTCCACTCTCTGTGTGAACAAACCTACCACTGACACTCCGTTCTCTGTGTGAACAAACCTACCCCTGACTCTCCACTCGCTGTGTGAAGAAACCTACCTCTGACACTCCACTCTCTGTGTGAACAAACCTACCTCTGACACTCCAATCACTGTGTGAACAAACCTACCCCTGACACTCCACTCGCTGTGTGAACAAACCTACCTCTGACACTCCAATCTCTGTGTGAATAAACCTACCCCTGACACTCCACTCTCTGTGTGAACAAACCAACCTCTGACACTCCACTCTCTGTGTGAACAAACCTACCACTGAACCACCACTCTCTGTGTGAACAAACCTACCTCTGACACTCCACTCTCTGTGTGAACAAACCTACCTCTGACACTCCACTCTCTGTGTGAATAAACCTACCTCTGACACTCCAATCTCTGTGTGAACAAAACAACCTCTGACACTCCACTCTCTGTGAGAATAAACCAACCTCTGACACTCCAATCTCTGTGTGAACAAACCAACCTCTGACAGTCCACTCTCGGTGTGAATAAACCTACCTCTGACACTCCACTCGCTGTGTGAACAAACCTACCTCTGACACTCCACTCTCTGTGCGAACAAACCTACCTCTGACACTCCACTCTCTGTGTGAACAAACCTACCACTGACACTCCGTTCTCTGTGTGAACAAACCTACCCCTGACACTCCACTCGCTGTGTGAAGAAACCTACCTCTGACACTCCACTCTCTGTGTGAACAAACCTACCCCTGACACTCCACTCGCTGTGTGAAGAAACCTACCTCTGACACTCCGTTCTCTGTGTGAACAAACCTACCCCTGACACTCCACTCGCTGTGAGAACAAACCTACCTCTGACACTCCACTCTCTGTGTGAACAAACCTACCTCTGACACTCCACTCTCTGTGTGAACAAACCTACCTCTGACACTCTACTCACTGTGTGAACAAAACTACCTCTGACGCTCCACTCTCTGTGTGAACAAACCTACCCCTGACACTCCACTCTCTGTGTGAACAAACCTACCCCTGACACTCCACTCTCTGTGTGAACAAAACTACCTCTGACTCTACACTCTCTGTGTGAATAAACCTACCTCTGACACTCCACTCGCTGTGTGAACAAACCTACCTCTGACACTCCACTCTCTGTGTGAACAAACGTACCCCTGACCCCTCACTCTCTGTGTGAACAAACCTACCTCTGACACACCACCCTCCGTGTGAACAAACGTACCCCTGACCCCTCAATCTCTGAGTGAACAAACGTACCCCTGACCACTCACTCTCTGTGTGAACATACCTACCTCTGACACACCACTCTCTGTGTGAACAAACCTATCCCTGACACTCCACTCTCTGTGTGAACAAACGTACCTCTGACACTCCACTCTCTGTGTGAACAAACCTACCCCTGAACCAACACTCTCTGTGTGAACAAACCTACCACTGAACCACCACTCTCTGTGTGAACAAACCTACCCCTGAACCACCACTCTCTGTGTGAACAAACCTACCCCTGAACCACCACTCTCTGTGTGAACAAACCTACCACTTACACTCAATTCTCTGTGTGAACAAACCTACCCCTGACACTCCACTCGCTGTGTGAACAAACCTACCTCTGACACTCCACTCTCTGTGTGAAGAAACCTACCTCTGACACTCCACTCTCTGTGTGAATAAACCTACCTCTGACACTCCAATCTCTGTGTGAACAAAACAACCTCTGACACTCCACTCTCTGTGAGAATAAACCAACCTCTGACACTCCAATCTCTGTGTGAACAAACCAACCTCTGACAGTCCACTCTCGGTGTGAATAAACCTACCTCTGACACTCCACTCGCTGTATGAACAAACCTACCTCTGACACTCCACTCTCTGTGCGAACAAACCTACCTCTGACACTCCACTCTCTGTGTGAACAAACCTACCACTGACACTCCGTTCTCTGTGTGAACAAACCTACCCCTGACACTCCACTCGCTGTGTGTAGAAACCTACCTCTGACACTCCACTCTCTGTGTGAACAAACCTACCTCTGACACTCCAACCTCTGTGTGAACAAACCAACCTCTGACACTCCACTCTCTGTGTGAATAAACCTACCTCTGACACTCCACTCTCTGTGTGAACAAACCTACCCCTGACACTCCACTCTCTGTGTGAACAAACCTACCACTGACACTCCGTTCTCTGTGTGAACAAACCTACCCCTGACTCTCCACTCGCTGTGTGAAGAAACCTACCTCTGACACTCCACTCTCTGTGTGAACAAACCTACCTCTGACACTCCAATCACTGTGTGAACAAACCTACCCCTGACACTCCACTCGCTGTGTGAACAAACCTACCTCTGACACTCCAATCTCTGTGTGAATAAACCTACCCCTGACACTCCACTCTCTGTGTGAACAAACCAAACTCTGACACTCCACTCTCTGTGTGAACAAACCTACCACTGAACCACCACTCTCTGTGTGAACAAACCTACCTCTGACACTCCACTCTCTGTGTGAACAAACCTACCTCTGACACTCCACTCTCTGTGTGAATAAACCTACCTCTGACACTCCAATCTCTGTGTGAACAAAACAACCTCTGACACTCCACTCTCTGTGAGAATAAACCAACCTCTGACACTCCAATCTCTGTGTGAACAAACCAACCTCTGACAGTCCACTCTCGGTGTGAATAAACCTACCTCTGACACTCCACTCGCTGTGTGAACAAACCTACCTCTGACACTCCACTCTCTGTGCGAACAAACCTACCTCTGACACTCCACTCTCTGTGTGAACAAACCTACCACTGACACTCCGTTCTCTGTGTGAACAAACCTACCCCTGACACTCCACTCGCTGTGTGAAGAAACCTACCTCTGACACTCCACTCTCTGTGTGAACAAACCTACCCCTGACACTCCACTCGCTGTGTGAAGAAACCTACCTCTGACACTCCGTTCTCTGTGTGAACAAACCTACCCCTGACACTCCACTCGCTGTGAGAACAAACCTACCTCTGACACTCCACTCTCTGTGTGAACAAACCTACCTCTGACACTCCACTCTCTGTGTGAACAAACCTACCTCTGACACTCTACTCACTGTGTGAACAAAACTACCTCTGACGCTCCACTCTCTGTGTGAACAAACCTACCCCTGACACTCCACTCTCTGTGTGAACAAACCTACCCCTGACACTCCACTCTCTGTGTGAACAAAACTACCTCTGACTCTACACTCTCTGTGTGAATAAACCTACCTCTGACACTCCACTCGCTGTGTGAACAAACCTACCTCTGACACTCCACTCTCTGTGTGAACAAACGTACCCCTGACCCCTCACTCTCTGTGTGAACAAACCTACCTCTGACACACCACCCTCCGTGTGAACAAACGTACCCCTGACCCCTCAATCTCTGAGTGAACAAACGTACCCCTGACCACTCACTCTCTGTGTGAACATACCTACCTCTGACACACCACTCTCTGTGTGAACAAACCTATCCCTGACACTCCACTCTCTGTGTGAACAAACGTACCTCTGACACTCCACTCTCTGTGTGAACAAACCTACCCCTGAACCAACACTCTCTGTGTGAACAAACCTACCACTGAACCACCACTCTCTGTGTGAACAAACCTACCCCTGAACCACCACTCTCTGTGTGAACAAACCTACCCCTGAACCACCACTCTCTGTGTGAACAAACCTACCACTTACACTCAATTCTCTGTGTGAACAAACCTACCCCTGACACTCCACTCGCTGTGTGAACAAACCTACCTCTGACACTCCACTCTCTGTGTGAAGAAACCTACCTCTGACACTCCACTCTCTGTGTGAATAAACCTACCTCTGACACTCCAATCTCTGTGTGAACAAAACAACCTCTGACACTCCACTCTCTGTGAGAATAAACCAACCTCTGACACTCCAATCTCTGTGTGAACAAACCAACCTCTGACAGTCCACTCTCGGTGTGAATAAACCTACCTCTGACACTCCACTCGCTGTATGAACAAACCTACCTCTGACACTCCACTCTCTGTGCGAACAAACCTACCTCTGACACTCCACTCTCTGTGTGAACAAACCTACCACTGACACTCCGTTCTCTGTGTGAACAAACCTACCCCTGACACTCCACTCGCTGTGTGTAGAAACCTACCTCTGACACTCCACTCTCTGTGTGAACAAACCTACCTCTGACACTCCAACCTCTGTGTGAACAAACCAACCTCTGACACTCCACTCTCTGTGTGAATAAACCTACCTCTGACACTCCACTCTCTGTGTGAACAAACCTACCCCTGACACTCCACTCTCTGTGTGAACAAAACTACCTCTGACTCTACACTCTCTGTGTGAATAAACCTACCTCTGACACTCCACTCGCTGTGTGAACAAACCTACCTCTGACACTCCAATCTCTGTGTGAACAAACCGACCTCTGACACTCCACTCTCTGTGTGAACAAACCGACCTCTGACACTCCACTCTCTGTGTGAACAAACCTACCTCTGACACTCCACTCTCTGTGTGAACAAACCTACCTCTGACACTCCAATCACTGTGTGAACAAACCTACCCCTGACACTCCACTCGCTGTGTGAACAAACCTACCTCTGACACTCCAATCTCTGTGTGAATAAACCTACCCCTGACACTCCACTCTCTGTGTGAACAAACCAACCTCTGACACTCCACTCTCTGTGTGAATAAACCTACCTCTGACACTCCACTCGCTGTGTGAACAAACCTACCTCTGACACTCCACTCTCTGTGTGAACAAACGTACCACTGACACTCCGTTCTCTGTGTGAACAAACCTACCCCTGACACTCCACTCGCTGTGTGAAGAAACCAACCTCTGACACTCCAATCTCTGTGTGAACAAACCTACCCCTGACACTCCACTCTCTGTGTGAACAAACCTACCTCTGACACTACACTCGCTGTGAGAACAAACCTACCTCTGACACTCCACTCTCTGTGTGAACAAACCTACCTCTGACACACCACTCTCTGTGTGAACAAACCTACCACTGACACTCCGTTCTCTGTGTGAACAAACCTACCCCTGACTCTCCACTCGCTGTGTGAAGAAACCTACCTCTGACACTCCACTCTCTGTGTGAACAAACCTACCTCTGACACTCCAATCACTGTGTGAACAAACCTACCCCTGACACTCCACTCGCTGTGTGAACAAACCTACCTCTGACACTCCAATCTCTGTGTGAATAAACCTACCCCTGACACTCCACTCTCTGTGTGAACAACCAACCTCTGACACTCCACTCTCTGTGTGAACAAACCTACCACTGACACTCCGTTCTCTGTGTGAACAAAACTACCTCTGACTCTACACTCTCTGTGTGAATAAACCTACCTCTGACACTCCACTCGCTGTGTGAACAAACCTACCTCTGACACTCCACTCTCTGTGTGAACAAACGTACCCCTGACCCCTCACTCTCTGTGTGAACAAACCTACCTCTGACACACCACCCTCCGTGTGAACAAACGTACCCCTGACCCCTCAATCTCTGAGTGAACAAACGTACCCCTGACCCCTCACTCTCTGTGTGAACATACCTACCTCTGACACACCACTCTCTGTGTGAACAAACCTATCCCTGACACTCCACTCTCTGTGTGAACAAACCTACCTCTGACACTCCACTCTCTGTGTGAACAAACCTACCCCTGAACCACCACTCTCTCTGTGAACAAACCTACCACTGAACCACCACTCTCTGTGTGAACAAACCTACCCCTGAACCACCACTCTCTGTGTGAACAAACCTACCCCTGAACCACCACTCTCTGTGTGAACAAACCTACCACTTACACTCAATTCTCTGTGTGAACAAACCTACCCCTGACACTCCACTCGCTGTGTGAACAAACCTACCCCTGACACTCCACTCGCTGTGTGAACAAACCTACCTCTGACACTCCACTCTCTGTGTGAACAAACCTACCTCTGACACTCCACTCTCTGTGTGAATAAACCTACCTCTGACACTCCAATCTCTGTGTGAACAAAACAACCTCTGACACTCCACTCTCTGTGAGAATAAACCAACCTCTGACACTCCAATCTCTGTGTGAACAAACCAACCTCTGACAGTCCACTCTCGGTGTGAATAAACCTACCTCTGACACTCCACTCGCTGTGTGAACAAACCTACCTCTGACACTCCACTCTCTGTGCGAACAAACCTACCTCTGACACTC
This sequence comes from Hypanus sabinus, assembly GCF_030144855.1. Classification (NCBI taxonomy): domain Eukaryota; kingdom Metazoa; phylum Chordata; class Chondrichthyes; order Myliobatiformes; family Dasyatidae; genus Hypanus; species Hypanus sabinus. The sequence continues at coordinate 91,659 of NW_026779454.1, forward strand.
CACTCTCTGTGTGAACAAACCTACCACTGACACTCCGTTCTCTGTGTGAACAAACCTACCCCTGACACTCCACTCGCTGTGTGAAGAAACCTACCTCTGACACTCCACTCTCTGTGTGAACAAACCTACCCCTGACTCTCCACTCGCTGTGTGAAGAAACCTACCTCTGACACTCCACTCTCTGTGTGAACAAACCTACCTCTGACACTCCAATCACTGTGTGAACAAACCTACCCCTGACACTCCACTCGCTGTGTGAACAAACCTACCTCTGACACTCCAATCTCTGTGTGAATAAACCTACCCCTGACACTCCACTCTCTGTGTGAACAAACCAACCTCTGACACTCCACTCTCTGTGTGAACAAACCTACCACTGAACCACCACTCTCTGTGTGAACAAACCTACCTCTGACACTCCACTCTCTGTGTGAACAAACCTACCTCTGACACTCCACTCTCTGTGTGAATAAACCTACCTCTGACACTCCAATCTCTGTGTGAACAAAACAACCTCTGACACTCCACTCTCTGTGAGAATAAACCTACCTCTGACACTCCACTCTCTGTGTGAACAAACCTACCTCGGACACACCACCCTCCGTGTGAACAAAAGTACCCCTGACCCCTCAATCTCTGAGTGAACAAACGTACCCCTGACCCCTCACTCTCTGTGTGAACATACCTACCTCTGACACACCACTCTCTGTGTGAACAAACCTATCCCTGACACTCCACTCTCTGTGTGAACAAACGTACCTCTGACACTCCACTCTCTGTGTGAACAAACCTACCCCTGAACCAACACTCTCTGTGTGAACAAACCTACCACTGAACCACCACTCTCTGTGTGAACAAACCTACCCCTGAACCACCACTCTCTGTGTGAACAAACCTACCCCTGAACCACCACTCTCTGTGTGAACAAACCTACCACTTACACTCAATTCTCTGTGTGAACAAACCTACCCCTGACACTCCACTCGCTGTGTGAACAAACCTACCTCTGACACTCCACTCTCTGTGTGAAGAAACCTACCTCTGACACTCCACTCTCTGTGTGAATAAACCTACCTCTGACACTCCAATCTCTGTGTGAACAAAACAACCTCTGACACTCCACTCTCTGTGAGAATAAACAAACCTCTGACACTCCAATCTCTGTGTGAACAAACCAACCTCTGACAGTCCACTCTCGGTGTGAATAAACCTACCTCTGACACTCCACTCGCTGTATGAACAAACCTACCTCTGACACTCCACTCTCTGTGTGAATAAACCTACCTCTGACACTCCACTCTCTGTGTGAACAAACCTACCTCTGACACTCCAATCTCTGTGTGAACAAACCGACCTCTGACACTCCACTCTCTGTGTGAACAAACCGACCTCTGATACTCCACTCTCTGTGTGAACAAACCTACCTCTGTCACTCCACTCTCTGTGTGAACAAACCTACCTCTGACACTCCAATCACTGTGTGAACAAACCTACCCCTGACACTCCACTCGCTGTGTGAACAAACCTACCTCTGACACTCCAATCTCTGTGTGAATAAACCTACCCCTGACACTCCACTCTCTGTGTGAACAAACCAACCTCTGACACTCCACTCTCTGTGTGAATAAACCTACCTCTGACACTCCACTCGCTGTGTGAACAAACCTACCTCTGACACTCCACTCTCTGTGTGAACAAACGTACCACTGACACTCCGTTCTCTGTGTGAACAAACCTACCCCTGACACTCCACTCGCTGTGTGAAGAAACCAACCTCTGACACTCCAATCTCTGTGTGAACAAACCTACCCCTGACACTCCACTCTCTGTGTGAACAAACCTACCTCTGACACTACACTCGCTGTGAGAACAAACCTACCTCTGACACTCCACTCTCTGTGTGAACAAACCTACCTCTGACACTCCACTCTCTGTGTGAACAAACCTACCACTGACACTCCGTTCTCTGTGTGAACAAACCTACCCCTGACTCTCCACTCGCTGTGTGAAGAAACCTACCTCTGACACTCCACTCTCTGTGTGAACAAACCTACCTCTGACACTCCAATCACTGTGTGAACAAACCTACCCCTGACACTCCACTCGCTGTGTGAACAAACCTACCTCTGACACTCCAATCTCTGTGTGAATAAACCTACCCCTGACACTCCACTCTCTGTGTGAACAAACCAACCTCTGACACTCCACTCTCTGTGTGAACAAACCTACCACTGAACCACCACTCTCTGTGTGAACAAACCTACCTCTGACACTCCACTCTCTGTGTGAACAAACCTACCTCTGACACTCCACTCTCTGTGTGAATAAACCTACCTCTGACACTCCAATCTCTGTGTGAACAAAACAACCTCTGACACTCCACTCTCTGTGAGAATAAACCAACCTCTGACACTCCAATCTCTGTGTGAACAAACCAACCTCTGACAGTCCACTCTCGGTGTGAATAAACCTACCTCTGACACTCCACTCGCTGTGTGAACAAACCTACCTCTGACACTCCACTCTCTGTGCGAACAAACCTACCTCTGACACTCCACTCTCTGTGTGAACAAACCTACCACTGACACTCCGTTCTCTGTGTGAACAAACCTACCCCTGACACTCCACTCGCTGTGTGAAGAAACCTACCTCTGACACTCCACTCTCTGTGTGAACAAACCTACCCCTGACACTCCACTCGCTGTGTGAAGAAACCTACCTCTGACACTCCGTTCTCTGTGTGAACAAACCTACCCCTGACACTCCACTCGCTGTGAGAACAAACCTACCTCTGACACTCCACTCTCTGTGTGAACAAACCTACCTCTGACACTCCACTCTCTGTGTGAACAAACCTACCTCTGACACTCTACTCACTGTGTGAACAAAACTACCTCTGACGCTCCACTCTCTGTGTGAACAAACCTACCCCTGACACTCCACTCTCTGTGTGAACAAACCTACCCCTGACACTCCACTCTCTGTGTGAACAAAACTACCTCTGACTCTACACTCTCTGTGTGAATAAACCTACCTCTGACACTCCACTCGCTGTGTGAACAAACCTACCTCTGACACTCCACTCTCTGTGTGAACAAACGTACCCCTGACCCCTCACTCTCTGTGTGAACAAACCTACCTCTGACACACCACCCTCCGTGTGAACAAACGTACCCCTGACCCCTCAATCTCTGAGTGAACAAACGTACCCCTGACCACTCACTCTCTGTGTGAACATACCTACCTCTGACACACCACTCTCTGTGTGAACAAACCTATCCCTGACACTCCACTCTCTGTGTGAACAAACGTACCTCTGACACTCCACTCTCTGTGTGAACAAACCTACCCCTGAACCAACACTCTCTGTGTGAACAAACCTACCACTGAACCACCACTCTCTGTGTGAACAAACCTACCCCTGAACCACCACTCTCTGTGTGAACAAACCTACCCCTGAACCACCACTCTCTGTGTGAACAAACCTACCACTTACACTCAATTCTCTGTGTGAACAAACCTACCCCTGACACTCCACTCGCTGTGTGAACAAACCTACCTCTGACACTCCACTCTCTGTGTGAAGAAACCTACCTCTGACACTCCACTCTCTGTGTGAATAAACCTACCTCTGACACTCCAATCTCTGTGTGAACAAAACAACCTCTGACACTCCACTCTCTGTGAGAATAAACCAACCTCTGACACTCCAATCTCTGTGTGAACAAACCAACCTCTGACAGTCCACTCTCGGTGTGAATAAACCTACCTCTGACACTCCACTCGCTGTATGAACAAACCTACCTCTGACACTCCACTCTCTGTGCGAACAAACCTACCTCTGACACTCCACTCTCTGTGTGAACAAACCTACCACTGACACTCCGTTCTCTGTGTGAACAAACCTACCCCTGACACTCCACTCGCTGTGTGTAGAAACCTACCTCTGACACTCCACTCTCTGTGTGAACAAACCTACCTCTGACACTCCAACCTCTGTGTGAACAAACCAACCTCTGACACTCCACTCTCTGTGTGAATAAACCTACCTCTGACACTCCACTCTCTGTGTGAACAAACCTACCCCTGACACTCCACTCTCTGTGTGAACAAACCTACCACTGACACTCCGTTCTCTGTGTGAACAAACCTACCCCTGACTCTCCACTCGCTGTGTGAAGAAACCTACCTCTGACACTCCACTCTCTGTGTGAACAAACCTACCTCTGACACTCCAATCACTGTGTGAACAAACCTACCCCTGACACTCCACTCGCTGTGTGAACAAACCTACCTCTGACACTCCAATCTCTGTGTGAATAAACCTACCCCTGACACTCCACTCTCTGTGTGAACAAACCAAACTCTGACACTCCACTCTCTGTGTGAACAAACCTACCACTGAACCACCACTCTCTGTGTGAACAAACCTACCTCTGACACTCCACTCTCTGTGTGAACAAACCTACCTCTGACACTCCACTCTCTGTGTGAATAAACCTACCTCTGACACTCCAATCTCTGTGTGAACAAAACAACCTCTGACACTCCACTCTCTGTGAGAATAAACCAACCTCTGACACTCCAATCTCTGTGTGAACAAACCAACCTCTGACAGTCCACTCTCGGTGTGAATAAACCTACCTCTGACACTCCACTCGCTGTGTGAACAAACCTACCTCTGACACTCCACTCTCTGTGCGAACAAACCTACCTCTGACACTCCACTCTCTGTGTGAACAAACCTACCACTGACACTCCGTTCTCTGTGTGAACAAACCTACCCCTGACACTCCACTCGCTGTGTGAAGAAACCTACCTCTGACACTCCACTCTCTGTGTGAACAAACCTACCCCTGACACTCCACTCGCTGTGTGAAGAAACCTACCTCTGACACTCCGTTCTCTGTGTGAACAAACCTACCCCTGACACTCCACTCGCTGTGAGAACAAACCTACCTCTGACACTCCACTCTCTGTGTGAACAAACCTACCTCTGACACTCCACTCTCTGTGTGAACAAACCTACCTCTGACACTCTACTCACTGTGTGAACAAAACTACCTCTGACGCTCCACTCTCTGTGTGAACAAACCTACCCCTGACACTCCACTCTCTGTGTGAACAAACCTACCCCTGACACTCCACTCTCTGTGTGAACAAAACTACCTCTGACTCTACACTCTCTGTGTGAATAAACCTACCTCTGACACTCCACTCGCTGTGTGAACAAACCTACCTCTGACACTCCACTCTCTGTGTGAACAAACGTACCCCTGACCCCTCACTCTCTGTGTGAACAAACCTACCTCTGACACACCACCCTCCGTGTGAACAAACGTACCCCTGACCCCTCAATCTCTGAGTGAACAAACGTACCCCTGACCACTCACTCTCTGTGTGAACATACCTACCTCTGACACACCACTCTCTGTGTGAACAAACCTATCCCTGACACTCCACTCTCTGTGTGAACAAACGTACCTCTGACACTCCACTCTCTGTGTGAACAAACCTACCCCTGAACCAACACTCTCTGTGTGAACAAACCTACCACTGAACCACCACTCTCTGTGTGAACAAACCTACCCCTGAACCACCACTCTCTGTGTGAACAAACCTACCCCTGAACCACCACTCTCTGTGTGAACAAACCTACCACTTACACTCAATTCTCTGTGTGAACAAACCTACCCCTGACACTCCACTCGCTGTGTGAACAAACCTACCTCTGACACTCCACTCTCTGTGTGAAGAAACCTACCTCTGACACTCCACTCTCTGTGTGAATAAACCTACCTCTGACACTCCAATCTCTGTGTGAACAAAACAACCTCTGACACTCCACTCTCTGTGAGAATAAACCAACCTCTGACACTCCAATCTCTGTGTGAACAAACCAACCTCTGACAGTCCACTCTCGGTGTGAATAAACCTACCTCTGACACTCCACTCGCTGTATGAACAAACCTACCTCTGACACTCCACTCTCTGTGCGAACAAACCTACCTCTGACACTCCACTCTCTGTGTGAACAAACCTACCACTGACACTCCGTTCTCTGTGTGAACAAACCTACCCCTGACACTCCACTCGCTGTGTGTAGAAACCTACCTCTGACACTCCACTCTCTGTGTGAACAAACCTACCTCTGACACTCCAACCTCTGTGTGAACAAACCAACCTCTGACACTCCACTCTCTGTGTGAATAAACCTACCTCTGACACTCCACTCTCTGTGTGAACAAACCTACCCCTGACACTCCACTCTCTGTGTGAACAAACCTACCACTGACACTCCGTTCTCTGTGTGAACAAACCTACCCCTGACTCTCCACTCGCTGTGTGAAGAAACCTACCTCTGACACTCCACTCTCTGTGTGAACAAACCTACCTCTGACACTCCAATCACTGTGTGAACAAACCTACCCCTGACACTCCACTCGCTGTGTGAACAAACCTACCTCTGACACTCCAATCTCTGTGTGAATAAACCTACCCCTGACACTCCACTCTCTGTGTGAACAAACCAAACTCTGACACTCCACTCTCTGTGTGAACAAACCTACCACTGAACCACCACTCTCTGTGTGAACAAACCTACCTCTGACACTCCACTCTCTGTGTGAACAAACCTACCTCTGACACTCCACTCTCTGTGTGAATAAACCTACCTCTGACACTCCAATCTCTGTGTGAACAAAACAACCTCTGACACTCCACTCTCTGTGAGAATAAACCAACCTCTGACACTCCAATCTCTGTGTGAACAAACCAACCTCTGACAGTCCACTCTCGGTGTGAATAAACCTACCTCTGACACTCCACTCGCTGTGTGAACAAACCTACCTCTGACACTCCACTCTCTGTGCGAACAAACCTACCTCTGACACTCCACTCTCTGTGTGAACAAACCTACCACTGACACTCCGTTCTCTGTGTGAACAAACCTACCCCTGACACTCCACTCGCTGTGTGAAGAAACCTACCTCTGACACTCCACTCTCTGTGTGAACAAACCTACCCCTGACACTCCACTCGCTGTGTGAAGAAACCTACCTCTGACACTCCGTTCTCTGTGTGAACAAACCTACCCCTGACACTCCACTCGCTGTGAGAACAAACCTACCTCTGACACTCCACTCTCTGTGTGAACAAACCTACCTCTGACACTCCACTCTCTGTGTGAACAAACCTACCTCTGACACTCTACTCACTGTGTGAACAAAACTACCTCTGACGCTCCACTCTCTGTGTGAACAAACCTACCCCTGACACTCCACTCTCTGTGTGAACAAACCTACCCCTGACACTCCACTCTCTGTGTGAACAAAACTACCTCTGACTCTACACTCTCTGTGTGAATAAACCTACCTCTGACACTCCACTCGCTGTGTGAACAAACCTACCTCTGACACTCCACTCTCTGTGTGAACAAACGTACCCCTGACCCCTTCACCTCTCTGTGTGAACAAACCTACCTCTGACACACCACCCTCCGTGTGAACAAACGTACCCCTGACCCCTCAATCTCTGAGTGAACAAACGTACCCCTGACCACTCACTCTCTGTGTGAACATACCTACCTCTGACACACCACTCTGTGTGAACAAACCTATCCCTGACACTCCACTCTCTGTGTGAACAAACGTACCTCTGACACTCCACTCTCTGTGTGAACAAACCTACCCCTGAACCAACACTCTCTGTGTGAACAAACCTACCACTGAACCACCCACTCTCTGTGTGAACAAACCTACCCCTGAACCACCACTCTCTGTGTGAACAAACCTACCCCTGAACCACCACTCTCTGTGTGAACAAACCTACCACTTACACTCAATTCTCTGTGTGAACAAACCTACCCCTGACACTCCACTCGCTGTGTGAACAAACCTACCTCTGACACTCACTCTCTGTGTGAAGAAACCTACCTCTGACACTCCACTCTCTGTGTGAATAAACCTACCTCTGACACTCCAATCTCTGTGTGAACAAAACAACCTCTGACACTCCACTCTCTGTGAGAATAAACCAACCTCTGACACTCCAATCTCTGTGTGAACAAACCAACCTCTGACAGTCCACTCTCGGTGTGAATAAACCTACCTCTGACACTCCACTCGCTGTATGAACAAACCTACCTCTGACACTCCACTCTCTGTGCGAACAAACCTACCTCTGACACTCCACTCTCTGTGTGAACAAACCTACCACTGACACTCCGTTCTCTGTGTGAACAAACCTACCCCTGACACTCCACTCGCTGTGTGTAGAAACCTACCTCTGACACTCCACTCTCTGTGTGAACAAACCTACCTCTGACACTCCAACCTCTGTGTGAACAAACCAACCTCTGACACTCCACTCTCTGTGTGAATAAACCTACCTCTGACACTCCACTCTCTGTGTGAACAAACCTACCCCTGACACTCCACTCTCTGTGTGAACAAAACTACCTCTGACTCTACACTCTCTGTGTGAATAAACCTACCTCTGACACTCCACTCGCTGTGTGAACAAACCTACCTCTGACACTCCAATCTCTGTGTGAACAAACCGACCTCTGACACTCCACTCTCTGTGTGAACAAACCGACCTCTGACACTCCACTCTCTGTGTGAACAAACCTACCTCTGACACTCCACTCTCTGTGTGAACAACCTACCTCCTGACACTCCAATCACTGTGTGAACAAACCTACCCCTGACACTCCACTCGCTGTGTGAACAAACCTACCTCTGACACTCCAATCTCTGTGTGAATAAACCTACCCCTGACACTCCACTCTCTGTGTGAACAAACCAACCTCTGACACTCCACTCTCTGTGTGAATAAACCTACCTCTGACACTCCACTCGCTGTGTGAACAAACCTACCTCTGACACTCCACTCTCTGTGTGAACAAACGTACCACTGACACTCCGTTCTCTGTGTGAACAAACCTACCCCTGACACTCCACTCGCTGTGTGAAGAAACCAACCTCTGACACTCCAATCTCTGTGTGAACAAACCTACCCTGACACTCCACTCTCTGTGTGAACAAACCTACCTCTGACACTACACTCGCTGTGAGAACAAACCTACCTCTGACACTCCACTCTCTGTGTGAACAAACCTACCTCTGACACACCACTCTCTGTGTGAACAAACCTACCACTGACACTCCGTTCTCTGTGTGAACAAACCTACCCCTGACTCTCCACTCGCTGTGTGAAGAAACCTACCTCTGACACTCCACTCTCTGTGTGAACAAACCTATCCTGAC